>NC_041710.1:35350296-35364899 GCF_900700375.1 Denticeps clupeoides
TGCAACCTTTTGCCGTAAGGCATCCGCTTCCTTACCTGCTACAGCACCACTGCCCATACTAAATGGGGTAGAAAAGTCACATTGATGACGTGGCAGTCAATATATACAATGGAACATCACAGCACTAATATCATTATATACTAATATCATTATACAATGTGCCAGGAATTCATAGCTTTGTCCGCAACATTTGTTTATTTTAACAAGAGAATATAAAAGACAAATACAACCAGAAATAAGGGGAAATAATCGCCCGGCAGCTGGTTAGGAGCATACAGTGGTCAGCATAGCTGCAAGAAGCACAAAACTGAGACCACTTGATGGTACTTTAGTAACATTTGGTAACATTTAAGCATATTTGTCTAATTTCTACATTTCTATAAAACTCAACTAAAGAAAATGACAGAAGATAAAACTAAGATGACCCGCGCATCAAAAAAGACCACAAGATAGAGAAAGCAGGGGCTCAGTGAATAAGCACAGAAACACAGACTTGACAAAGCAAGGCATGAGTGTTGGTGAGGGCAGCTAAAATGGACCCTTTGGAAACAAAATGGACCAATCAGGGAACACAACACATGTGAGACCAGGGAGGACTGCTAACAGCACTCTATAATAATATCCTACCAATATTAGGCATAACCTTAAATGTAAACTATTTTATACTTGCACTTTGCAACATTAAAACCACCCTCCTCAAACTGAGCTCAGGAAGTGCCATGGGGCATCTTGTTGCAAGATTTGCTCTTATAGTTCAGCCTACTGGCATCCAGATAAACAACATTATCCCTGTTTCTCCCGCCTAGAATATCAGCCTGGTTACCAGTCAGTGGTACTCATGGTGATCTGCACGTACTTTATGATCCACTAGGGGGAGACACAGAACACAAATTACATGCATGCTGCATGTCTGTCTGCTCCTCCGTTCATCCGGTAGTCTACTGTTCAGTTTGGCTGAAGGCTCACACCCCTGACAGATAGTCATCAGTCAACTGCTACTGATCTTCTAAACGACTGACAATACATATTTCATCCTCACGATGAAGGATGAAATATATGCAGTTGGCCTAAATGTCCGCTATTATGTCCAGCCAGAATAATTTTTTTCACCAGTTTCAATCCTCCTTGTTTCCTGCAGCCCATGTCCTACACCAGTGTTCTGGGAACTTGAACTAAACGAGAGAAGGGAGCGGTTACTTTTGTTGAGCCTTAGTCTGGGTCTTGGTCTTGGTCTTGGTCTTGTATGTGGTGTTCATTCTGAGTTTCCCTTCCTGAACCCCCTTCCCTATAAGTTTGGTTGTCCTGTTTAAATAATAAATTGGTGGAAATAATCTGCGCCTGACTCCTCGTGACACAGCATACAGGTGACACAGGCAGTCTGTTCCTTTTATACAGTAGATATTAGAAGACAATATTAGTACAGAGAGAGACTGGAACTTTCTTCAAGGTCTTAGTTCAGTTGTTTCTACCAACAACCTTCAATGCATTTACATTTACAGCATTTATCAGATGTCCTTATCCAGAGCGACTTACAGTCAGTAGTTACAGGGACAGTCCCCCCCCTGGAGACACTCAGGGTTAAGTGTCTTGCTCAGGGACACAATGGTAGTAAGCGGGATTTGAACCTGGGTCTTCTGGTTCATAGGCGAGTGTGTTACCCACTAGGCTACTACCACCCTATGGCACCTGTCTGCAGGGAAATCTCTGTCAGAAACAGATATGATTAATGTGACACTCACATATGGAAAATGATTAAATAGCTGGTTTTATGTTGGTTAAAGAAATGTAGTCGAATATATTTGAAAAAATAATAACAGTAATAAGTAAAATTAATATGAATGAACAAAGGATAACATAAAATGAAATTTCCCAACAAATCCTGTAATAGAACAGTGTCATGATCCGGTCCGGCATGGGTGACTCCGGGTCCGGAGTCATGTTCGTCCTGTGTCATGTTCCCTGATCGTTATAAAGCTATATAGCTGTATAAAACTATCCTGCTTGTGTCTGTTCGCCGTCAGGTCATTCTGTCACGATGGGCTGGACATGGCGAGGAAGGAGGACGCATACGCACAATGTCACAGGACAGGGGGTTTAATGCATAGTAGAACGAGACAGGGAACATCACCACATAGTGACCTGACAGCGAACAGACACGAACAGGATCGTTTTATACAATTATATATTTATACACCAGGTGAACACGATCAGGGAACATTACACATGAAACTCCGGTCCGGAGTAACCCCTGCCGGACCGGATCATGACAAACAGTGATCGGCCTGCATGTAACCTGATCCACATAAAACATAAAGTAATCTTCCACACGTTTCAGCTTTGTAAATGCAGATAGTTGTATTGTAGGGAACCTGTGTGTTGTTCCTATGAAACAGGATTTCCTGACATCTGTGACACATTTATATGGACATTTATGATCCACTAGATGGTGATGATTGTATTGTAGGGAACAGGATTTTCCTCATTTCTGTGTGTGACGCAAAGCTTTAGATTTTATCTTCAGGGAAATCTTCAGAATCAAATAAAAAAAAACAAAAAAACCCAACAGCATGTATTTCTTATAAAGCCCATAATCACATACAGTATGTCTCAATGGGCTTTGACAGACCCTACAGTTGACACCCCCCACACTTGACCCCTTCTGCACACAAGGAAAAACATTAAAGAAAAAAGGAAGACACTTTGGGGAGGAGTTATGCAGAGCGGTTTGAGTGCAGGGTTGGTGATGATTTGTCCAAGAAAAGAAAAAGGAGGTGTAGTGGTGGAAATGTCCATAGTGTAGTATAGAGCATCTGTCCATGTTTGCAGGCACTGAACAGTGCAGAGTAGGTTTTAGTACAGTGCCATACAGTACACTACATGTCTCATTACAAGGCTCATTAATATTCTCATGAATATCATTTCATTTCTTAAAGTTCACACAGACTACAGACTACAGTACTTGTGATATTAAACATGTGTTTATGGGGCCTGTATTTCATGGAGTGCAAACCTACAACATATTAAAAGCATGAACTGATGTTCAAACAATGAGGAATATTCTGAATTAGAATTTATTTCAATAGGAAAAGCCTGGTGCAGAATCTGAATTACAGGTTCTCATTTACATTTAGAATTCAGTCGGTTTTCGTCAGGACACATTCAAATGCTAATGACCGTGAGCAAGGGTATACATGTATTTCAGGTTGTTAACCTGATCAGTAATTACCAACACCATCAAGAACCTGCACCAGAAAATAGATTCTTCTTTGTGCTCCTTTGTGTCTAAGCGGAAGCGGGTTGGGATTGGAGGGTAGAATGTGGTACTTCTAGTTGGACCCGAGGAGCAACATCTGAGGCAGTAATTATCTGTTACTCTAAAACAATGGCAGCTATTAACAAAGATCTAGTGTACACATGCACAAGCTATTCACTCATTTAAAGTACAGAAATCTCTTTCTGAACCCGAGGCTTGGGATACGCTGACGATCTGATATGGTGAGTATTTAGATCATATCGAAATTTAAAGGGGCCTGTAGCATTACCAGAACAGTAAGACCACTCTGTTGCAGGATGACTCTTCATTCTCACCGAGAGCAAGTTCTGCAGGTTGCTCTTCTCCAGGATACAAGACATCATTTTTATCTCCATTGTGACTGTAAACAATTAAGATGAAAATGAAGTTCTACCTAGAAATGTCTTAAAATAACAAAAACTCTTGTCCCAACAATGATGCTCATTCAGCATTTTATTTCTGGATGTTGTACAGCATTAGGCATTTGTGGCATCGCACAATTTTCTGCAAAAAAAGACACAAAGATCATTGTTGTACACCTCATTATAAATGACTTTCCCCTGCCTTCAATCACAGAAAATATTCGCACATCATTACATTTCATGGTCATTTACGAAACCAGCTTTTGCAGTTGTACTTCAAAAGCATTATTAGAGCTCTGTTTTCACTGTTCCAGTCCTGACCTTGGAATGAGGAATAACAGCAACCTTGTCTGATAGTAAAGACTCTGGTGTGTGATGAGTTCATGAGAGCTGCATAGCTGGGCTTCTTCTTAAATTAGCTGTCAAAACTTCCTGACCTCTTACTTTCAGTTTACTGTTACCTGGCTATCCAGCTGAGCAATGGCTCAATAGTCTTTGTGCATACTGTAACACACACCACAGACACACAGACACAGACACACAGAAATCACTAAACTAGGAATGTCCCCCAAACCACTAATTCACATTATTCACCCATAACGAATTACTAACTAATTAATAGTAGTATGTATACATCAGTATCTAAAAACTAAAATGAATAAGTACAATTAACCACTGTTAAAATATCAGGGTGTTGTGATTATTGCCTATCACACAGTCAGAATGGGCGGGGGCGAATAGTTGTCAGCCGAGACTCCCCACCCAAGAAGCCAGAATTCTGGAATTAAATTAGTTAAGGTTGAGCACATTTATGCAACCAGTGTATTTATACTTTTAATTACTTCTATTTGATTATTTTGAATTTAGATAATAGGTTAGTTATTTTTCAAATGTTAACATGAGTGTATACATTTTTTTTATATCTACTGTTTTATATGCTATTGACGTGATGTATGTAATGTACTACTGACAAAGTTATAGATACATAATCATGGATCTGAGTGCTCACAACACGGCCCCATCATCCACTGGAAATATATTTATGTGAATAAAAGTGGATAAAAATATGTAGGGTGATTACTTACTTTCCCTCCTCATACTGTGGATCCAGAAATGTGCAAAGTTTCTTATCTCTTTCTAGAATTTGTTGCTTTAGACCTTGGATCTCATCCTGGAACTTCTTCTGTTCTGCCTCCTGAGACTCTGTGTGTTAAAAGCCACAATTATTGTAGGCACCACAATGGCTTAAATGATAAAACAAAGAAGAATAAAGACATTAAATTACCTTTCATCTTCTTAATGACCTCAAAACTTCGGACTTCTTTTTTGTTGAATCTTCCTGTATTAAAATGAGAGGATATGTGATCCTTTCGTGCGTATGAATTCTTGAGAGTTCCTGCTGTTCATATGTGAAATATTGTGTGTCTAGAATGCCAGTCTGGGGAATTTCTGGGTGGCTGTTGAGCATGTGCAGTGGCGGTCAGCAACCACACCAGGATGGCTAGTGGAACTCCCAATAGGCCTGTCATAACCAAGCATGACATCAGCATTTTGTTCCACGATACAGAGATATTATCAACATGGACACTTCCCTCTTATTATATAGAATGCAGCAACTGGGGGACACATGGGACATTCTTTCATGCTGGTCCCAAGCCCGGGGAAATGGGCAGGGTTGCATCAGGAAAGGCATCCATCATATAAACTTTTGTCAGGTCAACTGTGCGAACATCAGCGTAGGAAGGAGAAAACGACAATCTACTCTGTCCTGGTTATTTAACCCAGGAAGTCGAACAAAAACGACAAATACAAGTAAATGTTGTTACAGTACACACGTACAGTACAGAATGGCACTCTTGATTATTTGTCAAATGAATGATCTTCTTCTTCTTACTTCGATGCCACAGTGGTCACTGGCCTGTCAGTCCGCACAATCGAGCTGGTTTCACAATAATTAATCAACAGCGTTGTGTTGTGTGGTGTGTGTGTGTGTGTGTGTATTGGTGTGTGTTGGTGTTTGTATGGTTTGCCTTTTGTTTGTTGCAGGTCTCCAAGCTCTTTTCGCGTCTCAGTGGCTTGCTTCAACCTCCTCCACCTTCTTGCTGATCTCTTCATGTTGCTTGTTGAGGGGCATCAGGTCACCGTTCAGGTCCTGAATCTTCATCTTTATGGACACTATCTCATCCTCCTTCCTCTTCACATTTTCCTTGGCCTCGGCGAAGCGCAAGTTGGCACTGTGAATTCCAAGTTCTTGCACAACAGCCTGGTACACAAGGAAGAGCAGGACACACATGCAGAGGAAAATGACAGCAGACACAACCCTCATCCTGGAGAAAGCAGAGCAGTGAGAGAGAGAGAGACGTGGTGGTGTAGCTCCTGTACTTCCCCGTCCCACGTTTTCACCACAGTGGCCACACTGCTCTGCTCGCTCCACCTGTCAGACTGGTGAGGAGAGTCCAGCCTACTTCCTCATTTCTCTCCTTCCCTTAATCCCCTCCACACACAAACTGTGGCTGCATAAAGGTCACACACACACCACACACACACACACACACACTCTCAATACACACGAGTCCTACAACAGGGACGACTATTTACATAAGACAACACCAGAGGGAATGATCAGAAGCTGTTGGACCAGGATGCAGCATTTGAATATATTTCCCTCTTATCCAGATGGTTTATTTATAGTGTTGTTTGGATATTCAGGAATTATAATCCATAAAGAACATGTTGGATATTAAAGTAAAACTGAATGCAGCCGGTGGGTAGACTGGTTTCACTCATTTGGAGTCCTGCCTGGTCCTGGTGGTCACCAGATAAACCAGCAGTACTGGTTTTGTCGCTTTTCAGACGAGAGCGAGATGGAGTAGCAGCTTGTAATTCCACTTTTGGGTGTTTTAGTTCATCTCCTTTCTGCAGATTATTTATGAAATAGAACAGTTTTCGAATGGAAAGTGGTATCATTTTGCAGTACATATGCTGCTGAAATGGTATGGAGAACTCGTGGCATGTCATCCCACAGCTGTTGAGCTGCACGCGTGACGTTAGGGTGTGAGCAGGTGCCGTCCCCAGACCACGCCCGGCCCTCCACTCTGGCAGGTAGCAGTCATTCGATTCCACCATTTGCGCACAGACGGTTCCCGCAGAGGAAGGCTTCACGTTCTGCGCCGGAGGTGAGGACAGGATGCGGCTCTGAGCTGAGCTGAGCCCAGGTCGGGTCGGGTCGGGTCAGGTGTGGTGTGGAACCGCACACGTTGTCACCGTTGCGACCAGAGGTGCGTGTGCGCGCAGGCCTGGACGCATCATGAGGTTGGGGGACGTGCTGATGGGGGCTATGGTGCTTGTCAGCTTGGGACTGGCCGCCTTCATCCACCAGCGGAAGAAGGACGACGTTGTCCTCTTCAAGCAGATCAACTTCCAGCATGTCAAGTTCAAGGTGTCCTTGGATGTCCTGGCTGATTACAAAGACGAGGCGGACAAGGTCCAGAGAAACTTGGAGCAGCTCAGAACAGTGGTTGAAGGAGAAGAACATCAAGATTGTCTCCGATCAGGTTGGAGTGGACAAGCTGAAGAAAGAGCTGGAGGAGTGTGCTGGCATTGCGGTGAGAGGAGGGAGTGGAAGGGTTTCGAATGAAATGTTATTATCCTGTCAACGTTGTATTAAAGAGAGGTACTTACAGTCATGGGCTTGGATAGTCTCATGTGTCCTCCATTTGCTCTCAGACACCATTATGTTTTCCGGAGCAGAACTGAAAATCTTATATGAGGTCAGTTGGAATGTAAACGCAGAGTCTATGTTTTACTGAATGTGATTTTCTACAACAGAAGCACAACGGTGATGGGGTTGCTGTCCTGGAGACTGAGCAGAAGAGTGTGAGCAGTGAGTGTCCCACCCGACTGCTCTTCCAGTGAACAAATTCTGCAACAAATGTGTCCAGTATATCATAATCCTGGGGTGGCAGAGGGCACCTAGTGGCCTGTAGATACAAACACGGGAGCGGCATTGTTTTTAATAGGTCGTATCTAGGACTGGGGTTACATCCCTATAGTCATGTTTTATAGTGATAAGTGAAGCACACGGTGCACACAGTGAAATTTGTCCTCTGCATTTAACCCATCACCCTTGGTGAGCAGTGGGCAGCCATGACAGGCGCCCGGGGAGCAGTGTGTTTTGCTCAGTGGCACCTTGGCGGATCGGGATTCGAACCGGCAACCTTCTGATTACGGGGCTGCTTCCTTTACCGCTAGGCCACCACTGCCCTTTGGTTATCAGCATTTGAAGCAAATTGAGGACAAATTCTGCATTGCTGGGACACATGTGACAGTTACTCGTCCCTGAGCAAGACACTTTAACCCTGTGTTACTCCAGGGGTGGGACTGTCCCTGTAACTTCTGGTTTTTCGCTCTGGATACGGGCGTCTGGTAAAAATGCTGTAAGTGTAAATTTTGGAAGCCATAGTCTGAGCTTTGATATAAATCATGAGCAAATGTTGTAATAAGGTAATTACCTATTACAAATGAAAAAAGAATTAATTGTGAATTATTATATTAACAATCCAGGTGGATTTTTAGTGAAGAAGGAGGATTGGACCAATGAGATCACCTCACTGAAGACCGAGATCACACAGAGGAGCAAATTATGTGATTTCATCCTGAAGACTTCTAATGAAGCCAGGTAAAGCCATCAGTGTGAGCTGAAGGTCATGCATTGTGGGCCAGTTAATGGTGCAGAAAGAATGAGAGAGTGAAGTAGGAACTCAAGGATGTTTGCTCAGAGAATGTTTGTTCTTTACTACTCTGCTTTGACTGAAGGATCCTATGCAAGGAGGATCCACTTCCTGCTCAACCCGAGTTAACAAAGCAAGAGGAACCCAAAGCAGCAGGGCAACTAGCAGAAGAACCCAAAGCAGCAGAACCACAGCTCCTAGGAAGAGTGACGAGGGTCACAGTTCAGATGCACTCATGTCCTCAGGTAGGAATGGGCTACTAGCCAGAATCTGGCTGACTTTGAACAATCAAATTAAAAGTAGCATAACTACAATACATTTGACATGTTATCATTACTAATATATAAGGACAACTGGGTAAAAATTGTGATCGTGAGCCTCTACAAGTAAATAACTCCATCACAGTGGCGAATTGAATCTCTCCCAGTCAGAACAGAGCCTTCACCTCACTTCTCTCCTCTTCTCTCTATATTTGTAGGGATAACAGAAGGACGATAAAGCGGCAACTGATGAAGGACAGAACATGTTGTACATGTTTACCTCAAATGCCTCATTTAATGATTGTCTCAGGAAAAAATGTCACATTGGCACATTATCACCGGCAACAGGAAATGTTGTTTAAAACCAGAGTAACAGTTCTTTTTACATCTTTTAAACATGGATGTGACTGTGTGTATTGACTGACTGTTAGACCCGCTGACTGTCACCCTTCATCACCGTCTGAGCCTGCTGATCACCAATCGGAGGTCTTTCTGAAGGACGTTATGCACTGACCTCTGCAGATTACTGTCCTCAGACTGGCCTTTTCCTGTGATGCTTTTCAATCAATAACAGGCATGTTCTGGTAGAATAAAAATGTTGCTTCTATGTCTCTCACACAGTGCCAATTTGAACTAGTTAGGACATTTACCTTCTTCTTTGTCGTGTGAGTAGTTTATAGTATATGGAATTAAATATGTAAATTGCTAAAATAGGTACAGGGAGTAGTGCTGTGGCCGCCCACCTCCAAGGTCATGGGTCTGCATGTGTCCCTCCCACAGTCCAAAGGCCTGCACACTAGGTGAGCGTGAATGGTGTTGTGTTGTCTGCGTCCACTGTCCAGGACAGGCTTTGGTGCGCATATATAATGGATTGCGAGTGAGTGAGGAACCCTAATATAACAAGAACTGTTTCAGTTTATTTCTTGATCTGTTGAATAGTTGACTAGTCCAGATCCAGGGTCCCACACCAGCTTGTCCTTCTTTCAAATGCTCCAAAATGGATGGGTCTGGATTTAAAAATGTTACAACCTTTGGATACCCAGAAAACTGTATGTGAGCCCCAGTCCCAGTGCAACTGGTGTGTGAAAAAAGCCAGAAATTTTATATATTTGAATATGTTAAGTGAATAAAGCTGAGTGTGTGTGTGTATGTGTTTGTTTGTGTGTAACCTTTAAGCCCCTCCTCTACTCATCCGTTTCCTCTGGCCCTCTGCCCCTGCTGCCTCCCCCCTTGATGACAATGCTGCCCCTAGGCTGGGAATTAGGGCGCTGGAGCACAGATGCTCTCTTCCGCCCCAGCTCATACAGAAGGTCACTGTTCACAGGAGCATCATGGGTAGTGAGAGGACAGAGAGGGTCGGAGGGGACAGTTGAAAAAGTTCTAAAAGGTCTATATATCTACGTAGTGCTTCTGTTCTTTACACAGCATCATTAGTCAGAATCCTTTCAGCTACTGGGGGTATTTCATTATAATTCAATGCCATTTTTTGCATAATTAAGAATCAGTTTAGGTATCAGTTTTCACTGAAAATGAAAAGAAGCCAAGATGTGATATTGAAATAAACTGGGTTGGCAAAAACACATTTATAGAACACATTTTTTAACTACAATTTGATGCTAGGTCCTATGTTCGTGTGCTTAGTCCCTCTGTAGCTTTAGTTTTATACCATTAGCCATTATTTTATACCATTAGTAATTATTCAAAATAATAACATAATAAATCCAATACCAATCCCCTATTTTAATAGTTAATACTACATTTTGACTGACATGAGGTGCCACTGAGTAAAGTACCGTCTCCACGGGCACCTGTCATGGGTGCCCTCTGCTCACTAAGGTTGATGGTTAAAAGCAGAGGACAGATTTCATTGTGTCACCATGAGCTGAGCTGCAGTGTTTCACAATGACAATCACTCTGTTTTTCGTACTTCATTGTTAGGTGAAGGTCCATCTGAAAGCTCCTCCATCCACTAAGAATTTGGCATTTAGACATGACATGAGGTGTATTTATTTTATGACTGTTATTGATAAAAGCATATGCATATATATATATATATATATATATATACACCACACACACACACACACACACACACACACACACATATACTCTTTCTGGTGTAGTAGAACAGTGTTTGAGGGAACAGGGTTGCCAGCTTCCATATTTTTGGTCTAACTGACAGACACAACACAAAAAACATGCCTCCATAGACACATCTCACCACAGCCATTGTGATTCAATCTGAAATTTGATATGAAGTATTTGATGGGAATTTGATGTGAATTGATGATGTCCACAGCGGTAGATAGTACGTAGATGGCTTCTGCTTGGTTTTGCTAACCAGAACACCATGACACACATGATGGATCTGGACCACCATGGGACTCATCATTGGACATGGACTGTGCTGCTGGGACTGAGATGTAGTTGTGAAGTGAAAGTGATTAGTTGTCACATGTGACAGGCGATAGCAAGCAAAAAAATAGTTTCTAGTATGCTTGTGGGAGCATACTATAGTGATGCTGATATTGATATTCTGGTTTTAAGTGCCAGGTGACCGACCTCTCAGTGTCCCTCAGTGGCAGAGGGGTGTGAAATCAGTTCTATTGATCTGCTTAATGCACGAGGAAGGGCTGCGGGCATTCTGATCAATAGACTGATAATTAACGCCCGCGTGTTGGCGTGTGTATGTATGAGAGTCAGAAAGTGGCATCACAGACCTGTGTATATATACCCCCGGCCCATGTCCAACTCCTCACACATCCACATGCACACACCCTTCACACACACTCATTCTCACTTGGAGCCCATGTACCTGCTGCTGTGACTTTACACTCAAGTGAGGTGTGGCCTGCACCAGCTGCTCTGTGGTAAGTAGCAACTGTGCTTCAGTGTGTGTATGTGTCTATCTCGCATGTCATGATGTCTCTATAAACACACCCATCTGCTGCTCCCTCTGTTCTTCTTGCAGGCGGACAAGTGTGAGGTCCTGCACTCTGCCGGGTGCTGTGTGATATGTTTGATATTCGGTTGTACTGCTGCTGATCAAGTCAACTAAATATCAGACATATTCCTACAGCGCCTGGAACTATTCCACACATCCCAACCAGACAGACAGACATAGATAGATAGATTTGTATAATTGTTTGTATATTAATTTAATGTATTTAATGTTTTCATTTTTACAATTGAATATTAAATCTAGAACCTGCAATAAAACCTATGGTGTTTTTTTGTCATCAGTTGCTAAACGCCTAGCTGATATCTAAAGACCAACATCATTAAATAACACACACACCAAAGATTAATCAGTCTAACATAGTTGAAAGGTCTCGCATCCCACTCTTATCCTGAATTCTACCTCTTCCTGCAGTCAGCACAATAGCACTTTTATTTGTTCCCCTCTGGGCTAAATAAACTGAATTAACGTGTCTTTGCATATCGTGTGTGTGGCATGCATGAGGTGGCAGGAGAATCTTCCTTCATCCAATCTTGTTAACACAATAATTGTCTACTTGCTTTCATTATTAATATTTCACAGCTGCATGCAGACATATCTGCTCTCCTCATACACACACACAAATGCACACACACAAACATTATCACAACAAGTAAGGCAAATATTCAGAATAATTCATATGATTCAGTCTGTATGTTCTCTTGACTATTTTGTGAGACATTATTGTGTATGAGTGTGTGTGTGTGTGTGTGTGTGTATGTATGAGATATGTCCGCATGTCACTGGCCACAAACACAGATGATGTTCCACTCTGTTTTAACTGATGTCCAGATGATAATCATGTTTTTGACTGACTGTAGTGAAGGGTTATAGATGTATAGATGTGTGAGTGCAGGATATGACACGAGGTGATGCTGAAGAACAGAGCAGGAATGAATGGACGTTCAAGCTCTTTATCAGCTTCAACAAGACAGAGTAAACAAACAGTAAACAGGGAACACAAACGCAGAGAGAACACACACACACACACACACACACACACACACAGCAATAATTCTGAATAGGAGAGGTACACACACTGCACAAGGTCAGATAAACATGCACAATATGTCACAAAAGTACAATAACATACATTCAC
The DNA here is from genome assembly GCF_900700375.1 of Denticeps clupeoides. Classification (NCBI taxonomy): domain Eukaryota; kingdom Metazoa; phylum Chordata; class Actinopteri; order Clupeiformes; family Denticipitidae; genus Denticeps; species Denticeps clupeoides. Next base: position 35,363,038 of record NC_041710.1, read on the forward strand.
ATGGGCTGTCATAAATCTACAAAATATACTCTCATTACGACAAATCGTTCCTGCAGAAAAGAAGAGCTGCAATCCTCCGATGAGGTGATTATGTAAGAATAACAGCTCATTTAATATCCGCCAATTATTATGAATTTAAGCTCTTCTTTCTGATTTGTATCTGTGTGCAGAAATGGCATGTGCAGTCATAGAGGAAAGCACTAACACACACACACACACACATTGTCTGTCTGAGACACACAGCCCATCTGCAAGCTATCTCTATAAGCCATTAGCACAATATGTACACAATTGAACACACACTCACTTTTGTTTTGCTGTGTGAGTGTGTGTGTGTGTGTGTGTGTAATAGAGGGGCTGGAGGTGAAGAGGTATAAATACCAGAGATGGTGCTTCAGACTGTGGAGGGAGAGAAGGAGCGAGAGGGAAACTGTGGGACGACAGGAGGAGACACGGAGAAGACAAAGCACAGTCTGAGGTAAGAACAGGTTGGGTGGACAAAGTTGCTACAACACACGTAAAATGGTCATTAGTAAGTGCTGGTTGCATTGATTATCAAAATAAAAATATGAATTTTATTGCTTTATTTATTTCGGGTCACGTACTATGCTTCACACACACACAGTGGAGAAGATGCTGCTGTGGGGGGTGTTTCTCGCAAGCATGGTCGCCTCCTGCTTCTCAGTCTACAACAGTGGAGAATGCTACTTCAACACCAAAGGTAGTTTCCTCACACACACACACACACACACACACAGAAAAGTGAAGTCAATAACGTAGTGAGCTATGATATGATCAGGAAATGGTGTTTATGACAATAATAATGCAAACATGTTATCGGTGCATAAATTAAAATTAATTTATTAAAACAGGAAAACTGTACAAATGTATCCAGTCATGTATATTAAATATTGCATTATTTATACATTGTAGTATATAAAATGATACATTTTTATGTAATTTCTTTTTTCTTTTACAATTTTTCTGGGTGGCCAGTTTGCATACATCAATATCAATATGAATAAAACATCATTATGCATTTTATTGACTGCCATCCAAATTGCATTCTAAAATGTAAAGTGTACTGAATACCAACACTTAATTCTTATAGTCTAAATTTGTATGACATCATTTTATATATCATGGGGAACCTGCCTGTGCTGTATGACACGCAGGCAGCTGTGAGTACCAAGGCCAGGTCTACGGGATCGGAGAGAGCTGGATGACCAAGGACTGCTACCAGTGCGTTTGCATGGAGCCCTTTGGAGTCGGCTGCTGTGACCAGTAAGAATTTGCATGTGCTCACACTTTCACTCACACACACACACAATATACACACACACACCTAACAGATAAGTAAATAGTCAAATTATGGTTCAGCTTACCCAGTGTTCAATAGCACAAAATGAAAACCAGTCTGTGTTTTTCGGTTTCTTTTTGAAACTTTTCCGGGGTGATGTTTAATGCAATTTAACGTTTCTTGTATATTGTCTGTACATTCTGTCACTGTCTCACAGTGATTTTCCGTTGCACAGCTCTTCTCAGCCAGTAGACTACCCTGACTGGTGCGAGATCATCAGGAAGCCGGACTCTTGCATTAGCGTGGCGGTCATGAGGGCCAATCACAAGCTGCCATGCCTTTACGGACGCTGGGGTCGGCTGCGACCCGACACATGGAAGAATGACAACGACCCTATATTTTAGTCCGGAATCATTTAAGCAGGAAGCAGGACCACGCTCCCAAGGTCCTGGTACATGATGCAAGGTCATGATGCATCTGAGCCATGCTGTTGAGTAGTCACATGACCAGTTCTGCCCACTGTATATTTTTCTGTGGTTTATTCATGTTCTAATAACTCTGA
>NC_041711.1:0-122500 GCF_900700375.1 Denticeps clupeoides
GGTGGTCACCTTTAAACCAGAATACCACAAAGTCCCAGGTTCAAACTCTTCTTACTACCACTGTGTCCCTGAGCAAGACACTTAACCCTGAGTGTCTCCAAGGGGACTGTCCCTATCTTTACTGATTGTAAGGTGATCTGGAAAAGGGCGATAAATGCTGTAAATGCTGTGAACGTGCTTTGGTTTGGGTCATGTTTGGGTGGGATGTTCTTCACTCACTGAACAAAACATAATGTGCTCTCTGAATGCATAATATGCGCTTTCATAAAACAAAAATACTTAATTCTACAGGGACATATTTATTTCAGTGCCTGGACTGTGGGGGATAATCACATGATCACACATACATCGCTCTGCAAATAACAACACTCATTAAAACATGTGAATTTCAAATGACTCAATATTTGTCCCCACACTGTGTCAGAATTGTTTGAACAGGTGGGACAAACATGAGACTCAGACTGGAAGGTGGATCTGGATCAATGGCTCAGCGCTGGCCTGCACTCAAGTTCTCTTTTCTCTGGATTTGTTTTGTCCAGCTGCTAACTTCATGCCCAACATCTTACACCATGGCAACCAGGCAGTCGTCATCATCATCATCAGCAGCACTCGAGCAATGTTGGCCCGTTTATGCCCATTTAAGGCAGCTCTGTTCCCAAATCTATCTGTTGTCATTTCATGTGGTGATTCTGGATCGAGCGGGAACTTAAAATGAGTAATGTTAGATTCAAAAAGGTTAATGCTCATAAACTCCAAGGAACCTAAGAGGAAATCCTACACAAATACAAGGAGAACCTGAAAGTACTACATCTACAGCATGAATTATTGATATTCCATATTGTAAAATTTGACATGATGTGAAAATTTACTGATCAGATCTGTATCTGCAGCCATTTTTTAATGGAGCCTGACCTTCGTACAACGTTCCCTTGTGCCATGAAACCAAAATTGTGCAAGATACCCATTATTCCTCATGGCCTTGGTTGATCTTCCAAACGTCAAATGATTTAAAATGAATATGAAACAATATGAGAGGTATTTATAATTGTGATTTTTTATAACTGTCTGGTCGTGAGTAAGGGTATGCCACATTAAACTATTCATTTATTCTTAATGCATGTATGATTAATTTTGATTAATTAATCATTTAATTTGAGGAATATTTCTGTGGATTGGGATGCATGTGATGTTCACATTGTCCAAGCACCTTAATTCATAAAATTTTACTAAATTACCTTTCACAGAACAAATGAAATCCAGAACATATAAAACCACACTTTGCACAAATATGTGAAAGTGAAGCACAGCACATGGTGACACGGTGAAATGTGTCCTCTGTATTTAACCCTTAGTGAGCAGTGTTGTGGGTACGTCAGTGGCACCTTGGCGGTTCGTGATTCGAGCTACACAACGTTTAAGAGCAGAGGTTCTGACCTTCCCGCCGTCCGCGTTGTACTCCTTCTCGTTTACGTCCAGCAGGCGTGCCAGCCCAAAGTCGGTGATCTTGATGTGGTTTGGAGATTTGACCAGAACATTACGCGCCGCCAGGTCCCTGTGAACCAGTCTGCGTTCCTCCAAGTACATCATGCCCTGTCACAGAGGAATGAAAGTGAAGTGATTGTCATTGCAGTGCAGGACAATTTGAAGGAATTTTGTATTTATGTAGATATTCAACTTTACGCTGAATTTGAACCGGAAAATAATGTTTTTATTTTATTTTATTTTTAGTTTTATTTGTTATAATCTGTGTAGGTGCTGCAGTAGAGTAGTAGAGGTGAGAAGAACGCTACACCGTGTGCGAGGGTGCATCAAGGACCAGTTCTTGGCCTGTCGCCTTTCTCCTGGACGTCTGTAAATCTCAGTGACACCTAATCAGTATGTGGACGTGTTCGGAACGGAGGTCCCTGGCATGTCTGCTCACACCCTCCTCACCATGGTCACCCAATCTTACCCTCTTCTCGGGGCCTCTGCTATGATTTATGGCTTTATGTTAATCGCGGATTAAAATGCAATTACCCGAGTGCAGGGAGAGAGAGGTGAGGTGAGAGTGGACGTGTTTTCAGACATTTCTTCTCAAACTTAATGATGTGCTTCTTTGTCTCAAGATACAAAAAGGTTTGTGTTGCTGTACGCTCGTCTCATAAGAAGAAAGCAATTGAAGATGCTCATCCGACTGTAAAACAGGTAGCCTGGGGAGTCAATGAGCATCAAAATATCGAACTTTTATTAGAGTTGTGCTGTGCAATTTTGTAATTTTCAAGACAATTAGGCAGTGAGAAAATTGATGTCCCACCAGCACGTTAAAGCTAATTACGTACGTCGGTGAACAAAGACACAAATGACATGGCAGGGAGAATTGTGCAAAAATGACACGTATTTCCAGCTCTCATTTGTTGCTCAATGATCTAGAGAAGGCATCGGAGGCACGAGCCAGCACCGGCATGGGCAACATTAGCGATGTTAACCACATTGTTGCCAGGTTAGAGTCTAATCAATAAATGTCCAGTATTGGAAGGCAGAGCCCCCTTTTTTTAATGCACTTCCCGTCATGCCTGGTGAATTCCCCCTACAAGCCATCCATCCTGCCAGGGAGCAGAGAATCATTGCCCGGCAGCAAATACTTATGCACCAGCCTCGGAGATATATGTGTGTACATATCATGCATGCAGACAAAAGCTGAGTCAAGCACATTGTGTTAAAAAGTATTTTGTCCCGATTCGTTCTACTGTGGATAAATCAATAGTACAGACGTCTGGCAGAGGATATTCGCTGGATTCATCAATCATTCGGCTGCTTTTAAAATGCCATTCAACACACACACACACACACAGGCTGGGATCGAGAGACGCTGCTGAAATGCAGATTATCCCTCAGGTCGTTAATTTATTACATAATTAATAATGGCACCAGGATCTGTAGAGATAAAAACTATATTTAAACCACTGCTCTACCATTAAATCTTGCAAAATGGCCGAACACACAGCGTATCCAGCCCCAGCAGCAGAATTATTACAGGTAACAAGCAAATGACGAGAGGAAACAGGCAATTCGAGTTAAAGTAAGGCAAGGTGAGGGCGACCTTCATGTTCCACGTAAATAGGGCCAAATGAACAGCAGGAGAGGGGGCCTGGTGAGTAAAGCCACAAAGTCCCAGGTTCAAACCCCACTTACCACCATCGTTTCCCTCGGCAGGACCCTTAACCCTGACTGTCTCCCGGGGGACTGTCCCCGTCACTGCTGACTGTAAGGCGGTCTGGATAAGCGCTGGGAATGTATGTAAGGTAGATGAGGAAGAAGCGGGCGGAGTGTGCAGGTGAGACTGGGCGGGGTCACAGAAACAGTGTGAATGTGGCCCAATTAAACAAGCTGTGATGCCGTTTGGCTGCAACGTACAGGCCGCACGTGTTCGAAAAAGAAAATTATTTGCTGTAATCATATCATAATGAATCGGACATGACACAGAACATGATTTAGATAGTTCTGATTAAAAACCGGAGGCAAGGTGGTCCTGCCGTGGAGCTCTGCCAACACAATTTCAGTAGAATGTGCCTGGCCAGCCAGAGAGCAGCGCCCGAAGTGTATTTAAAATAGATTACTTCTGCGGCCCGGGCAGGCGATCAATAGCAAGATGTTGATTACAATAAACCCAGAAGAGGCCTGTGCGGCGTAATATTTATCTTCGGCATCTGCGTAAAAAGAATTAGGAATCAATGGCGCATATAGCCCATTAATACACTTGATCCACTAGTGATGAAGCAGTGAATGCAGCGGCTCTGAGAAATGGGAAATGAGCGCGGCCGCACATTAATTCGCTTCTGATGGCAATAAACACAATGGCCTCAAATGTAATGGGCCCAGAATCACCCAACCGCCGTGGTATCGACAGGATTGTGACACCGCGGCTACATTTCAGTAGCACGGTAACCGAGAGGAGCGGCGCCCTGGCCTCACGCCCACAAGCCGGATCACGCCGAGCCTGAAATCATGGCTGGTAGTAGCCTAGCGGGTAACACACTCGCCTGTGAACCAGAAGACCCACTTACTACCATCGTGTCCCTGAATAGGACACTTAACCCTGAGTGTCTCCAGGGGGGGACTGTCCCTGTAACTACTCATTGTAAGGATGGTAGCGTAGTGTAAGTAGGCTGTGTGGCCTAGTGGAGTAACACACTCGCCTACGAACCAGAAGACCCAGGATCAAACCCCACTTACTACCATCGTGTCCCTGAGCAGGACACTTAACCCTGAGTGTCTCTGGGGGGGACTGTCCCTGTAACTACTCATTGTAAGGATGGTAGCGTACAGTAAGTAGGCTGTTAGTGGCCTAGTGGAGTAACACACTCGCCTACGAACCAGAAGACCCAGGATCAAACCCCACTTACTACCATCGTGTCCCTGAATAGGACACTTAACCCTGAGTGTCTCTGGGGGGGACTGTCCCTGTAACTACTCATTGTAAGGATGGTAGCGTACAGTAAGTAGGCTGTTAGTGGCCTAGTGGAGTAACACACTCGCCTACGAACCAGAAGACCCAGGATTCAAACCCCACTTACTACCATGTCCCTGAGCAGGACACTTAACCCTGAGTGTCTCTGGGGGGGGACTTCCCTGTAACTCTGGATAAATGTAAACATTTAAATCAGACCAGTAATATATGCAGATGAACTTTTCTTCATTGCTCCCCGGAATAACAACATTTACAGACAACAAGACAATTTCAGATCTGTAGATAGTAGCCAAGCAGGTAAAACACTCGGCAGAAAACCACAGTCGCAGGTTCGAACCCCACTTGTCACGTCGGTGAGCTGACGAGGGAAGGAAGCGCAGAGACGGGACATTCTGGGAAAAGATGATTTATTAACCATAAAGGAACACGGCACGAGGGCCGAAAACAGGGGAGAAAGGGGGAACTTAAACAAACCCGACACTACACATACGTTGTACGGTCCACAAAAATGGGCGGAGCCACAGCCCTTACAAAAGCGCCCTCCAGATGTCCCAGGTGCACCTAATCCTGACGTCTCCAGGGGGTCTGTCCCTGTCACTACCAATTGTCTGGTAAACGTTACATGACATTGAATACAGAAATGCCTCACGATAATAATCCAGCGATTAATTTAATTTGTGTGCTTGGAACCTTTGTGTCCTTGGGACATAAAAGAAATTCACCATAATGTGGACAGAGGATGTTAATAAAATATTCTTCTAGTGTCTCCAGTACTCTGCGCAGATATTAATGTAACATAGCCGCCGCGGTTACTGCCGTTTCAGCACAAATGATTCAACAGAACAAAGAAAACAACGGAAAGCCGATAAATCACCGATGGTGTCAATAATTCACCGATAACGGCACAAAAACACAGGCAGCGTTGGCATCCCGGTACGCAGCAGTGTGTGTTCATGTAATTATTACCACTGTACATGCAGGCAAGCAGCAGACTTTAAATCCCCAGAGTGCAAATTTACTCTCTTACAGCAGCAAGAGAATGTGTGTGTGTGTGTGTGTGTGTGTGTGTTCGATAAATGTCAAAAGTCATTTCAAACAAGCGTTTTTTTTTTTGCTTTTCTTTTCACCTTTCAATTGAAAACATCAAAGGTGCCACAATTATTTCAGTATTTAGTCCACCTGGCAGCCGTCCCGTCACATGAGCAGAGCGGCAGCGCGGTGCATTAAAGTTGCAACGCGCGCGCTCACAATCAAAGCGCATTGATCTGTTTTTAAAGCAAAATTCACACAAAAAGCTGGACGTTCTCTCGTCCTCTGGAGGGCGGCTTCCATGGCAACGAGCGCTGACCAGGCTCGGCGCTTGACCGCGGATCCTTGCCCTCTGACCTTTCCCCCGGTCTCGGCCGACTCCTGCCTGCGAACGCGGGCTCGGGCGCGAGCGGCGGGGCGGGGCCGGGGCCTGCTGCGCTTTTTGCCGGGAGTGCGTTATAATCGAGGTTAAAGTTTCTCCGGAGTAGGAGAGGCAGAGGCTCCCAGTGCGGCCTATTACAACACTTTCTCCACCTCTGGCAGGGGAAATAACAAAGATGGTGTTTCGCACAACGACCCGGGGCTAATTAAAATGAAAACCGCACACGTAGGGGAGGTGTGTTTACCCGCTCCCACACTGGCTCCGGAGAAAATAAGAAAGGAGTGGGCGCCAAAGCAGAAAGGGCAGAGGGGCTCGGCGCGTGGTGACACAGAACCAGGAGCTTCCCCAGCCACGGCATGGGACCAGAATCCCAAATGCATCCCCAAGTGTCTCCATACGTTACAAATCCTATTTACAGATTTCCCAAAAAAAAAAAAAAACCATCTCATTCATCTCAAGTGCCACCTCCAGACCCCTGGTGACGGCCTTCAGCACAACGGTCTTCCCACAACTCCTCTCCCCTGAAGGCCTGGGCCAGTGGTGTTATTCCAATTACTGTGCGTGTGTTTATGGAACCGGACCCACGTCACACATGTCAGTAGAGAGACGGGAGTTGGGTTCCCTCAGCGCTCAGGCAGAAGAACAGATCATGTAGAAATATGGTGGTGCTGAAGCTGTAGAAATCTAGACCTGCTTCTGTATCTGATGTCAGGACGCAACATGAAAAAAATCTTTATTACTGAACGATGGAAGATGCTGTCACCTCCTCCATTGTTCAAAGAAAACGAACGATTTTCTGATCACACACACACACACACACACAAACACACACACACTTAAAGGTGCATTTCTGGAGATTAGGTTTTAAGACCTGATTAGTACCAACCTCCTCGTTACTGAGGCTGACATTTGTTGAGGTTCCCGTTATTAAAAATGACCAGGATGTTGACCCACGTGTCGAAATCCCTGCAGTGTCTGAGGTGGGACACCATCCATTCTCAGCCGTCTCCTCTCACCTTCTCGCATGGAATCCTCTCAAATGTCACCGCTCAGGCAATAAAATGTTACCTTGGCACAATTTACATGAGTAAATGTCAATAAGTCTCCTTGTTGTATTCTGAAATCGAAAATAGGCCCTCAGGAGCGGCAGTTCAACTGAGGACATCTAGAAGAGTCAGGAAGCTCCGGGTTGGAGGAAGATGTTTGATTGGCCTGTAAGCCGCCCCCAGGGTTTGTGGCTAAATATGTTAAAGGCCTGGTGGGAACTCATAGAAATGCAAAACCTTCTGAACTGAAAAAGACGTGGTTGACCTCGACCTCTGACCAACCGAAGGGGATTTTACTGGGCCAAATGGTTCCAGTAGTACAGGAGTAGTTTCTTGTTCTGAAGCACTGGACGCATGAACTGTAATGATGATGTGATGATAGTGTTGTTTCCATTAACGGAATTAATGACGAAATGTCTTTGTCAACAAACCTTTTCGATGTGACGAAGACACGATGAGACTATAAGGAAACTATAACTTCCTCAATATGCATTTGTGGCATTGTTTAGATGTTGGGTTATAGATATACAGTGACGGGTTATAAGATGGCGATAAAATTTACAATGTGTGGAAAAGCACAGGGAGAAATAATATAATAATAAGACAACCTTGTGGGTTTGACTAAAAGAAAATGTTGTTTTGTCTGTTCTACTCGGTTCTTGTATTATACTGACTGGGTTAAATAGAATTGCATTAATAAAAAAGAATAAAATACAATTTTCATTGACTAAAAAACGAAACTAAAATATTCATGGATGAACATGGATAAATGCTCAGACGTTTAGTCAACCGAGACTAAAATGAATCTGGACACGACCATGACTAATAAAACTAAAAAAGCTCGAGAGCACGGTGTGAAGACGAAGTGAGAACGTGTGAGGTCCTGTGTCCTTGGTCTCCATGTTTCAACCCTGCAGTTCCTTCCAACTCCACGTGCCAGTACTCTGCAATTAGACCTTCTTGGCTGAAAGCGCTCGTCCCAACGTTACCCCCCTTCATCAGAAATACAGAGAAGGAGAGCGACTCCGGCAGGCCACGCCGGTGCCCGGGATGAGCTGTGAAGTAAGAACGTGCCGCCTCGCAGAAACCCTCCAATACAAACAGAACTAAATCATTAATCACGCCGGAGTCCCAGCGGCTCGCAGGGAATCTGGGGCTGTTTGAATTGGACCTCGCTTCACCCTAATCTGTGTACATGATGCCTCAGCACTTTTCCAGGAAGGACCACCACGAGGTGACCAATCCAATCAGACTCCCCAATCCCCCCTAAATCTGCAGCTGAAATCCCGACCCTGCGCCTCCATTAGCCATCCTGAGCCGCGTGGCTAATTGGAGGGTTCCGGGCCTCATTTGCATAACCCCTCGCCTCTTCGTGCAAACTCCTCACGTTGGGACTTGTTTCCGTGAACTCAGCAGGGTGGTGGTGAGGGGTTCCAGGCGGCAGGGAAACTTTTTTTTACGGCATTTTCATCTTTGTAGGATTCGCCGTTTTTATTAGCCGCTATATGCAGTTCAGGCTCCGATTTCTGTTCACGGTTGACATTGTTTATGAATTTCTAAGGCAATTTATCACCTTTAATAACGTACAGTCGTTTCAGTTTTAAATGCAACTCCAGCTTATAGAGAACCATGCAGAACATGCATTCATGCATTCATTCATTCATTCATTCATTCATTCATTTAGCAGCCGTTTAATGCTGCTTCTAACCTGCCTTGTTAATTTCAGCTGAATGGAAATGACATTTAAGGGCACATTTCACCGTGCTCCAGGTTGATTAAATTAGAGAATTATGGTTGGAAAATATTAACCAGCCAGGCCATTTTCTCTTTTAGCATTAAATACAAAATGTGGGCAGAAAGTAATCCTATGCATACGTTTAACATGTCAAAGCAAGGCATTGTGGAACTTCACCACATTCACCCACCAGTAAAGTATGATTTGCCATTTATTGCTCTTTGTTGTCTTTGTTCTGTCCTGCATTCGTCATATTGTGGGTTGCTTGGTTTTACACGGTTAGTTACGGGTGGCAATGTGGACACTAGTTACGCTAGTTAAGTTACGGACAGCAGTGGCGCGCAGTTTACGGGTCAGATTTGAAGCATTTTTTCTATAGAAAACACCATCTCACCACCATCTCCCTACCTGGAGCAAGAAGGGCAAAAAGTGAAGTGGAACATTAAAAGTCTCATTGGGATGCAGCACAGGGATGAAGACGAGGAGGAGGAGGACGCCGAGGAGGTAAGCAAGCCTTCAGGCCCTGCTAATGAGCGCCGGGTGCAGTGTTGGCTCAGCAGGGGGAGAAGCCCGTTTGTGGGGCTAAATGACACAGTAAGTCGCCACAGATTGGACATTCACCACTGAGCCGCGGGTCCCCAGGGGTCCCCGGGCCGAGAGGCAGGGACTCACGGACCAAATTGGAGAAGCACAATTACCCCCCGTTCTGCTTAGTCAAGGGCGGAGGACGTCAGCAGGCAGCGCCCCCACTGGCACGAGTGGTCCGAAGCGTCGGTGACCAGTATCACCCGGCGCCGCGTCCTCGTTAGACCCTCGGTTCCACACTCGGTTCCACACCGGAGAACATCAATACGCTTTAACGAAGAGGCCTTGGAACGGGCGGGAGGGTGGAGGGGTGCGAGGGACAGTCCTTCCTTCACCGACGATCTTCTCATTAAGACGAATCCCAAAACCTAATTATTCTATTAATAATGCAGCCAATAATGGATCAGCATCACGGGTCGTTCTTCTGCACATGCTCAGTTCTACCGGAGATAAAAATATCCGCTTTCCAGCGGGAGGAACCCTGGACGAAGAAGAGGTACCTCGTGACGTGCCAGCGCTGTAGGACAAGTGGTGACAGCGGGCGCGCGTCTACAGGGAAGCCGCACATGGCAGTTAGGGCGGGGCTGGCGCCGGGGGGAGCGGCCTTGATTATCGGCGCCATTAACTCTGTACCCAAAAACTTGCGGGTGATGAAGAACCCCTGCCCGTCGCCGGCTCTCGGCCTATCAATTCAGCGCAGACGGGTCATGTGACAGGGTGGACAAGGTGTTCACCTCGCCAGGTGGGGCGACGTGAAAGGGGAGCCCCAGGAAAGCAGCATACGCTCTATGAAAACACATTCACGTGCTGATGAGCAGATTTTGAACAGGAAGTGGATGCGGTAAGGAGTGGGCGTGGCCAGCGCCAGTCAGATTGATATGATTCAGCGGAGCTGTGAGCGAACGTGGAAGCGATGGTCCCACAGACAGCAGTGACAAACTTAAACGGGTTCCTCGTACCAAGTTCCAGTGTTTAAATCTCATCACCACTTGATGATGGTGTCTCATCCAAGATTTAGAACCCGGTCCTTCAAAAGCAGACGAGGGGGGCGAACCAACCTGAAACATTTATATACTGCTGCAACATAACCTGCATTTTATACATCCCTTCACCGAGGAAAGGAGGAGGAGGACGAGGACGAGGAGGGTACAGCAGGGTTGACCTTTCCTTCAGGAGGTGGGAGGCATTACTTCCTCATGTTTCAATCAAGGCCATCTGTGGGTGGGTGTGTGTGTGTGTGGCACTCAGACGGTCTCCTTGCACATGATTTGAGGCCCTGATGTCTTCTGTAGGGAACTCCGGGTGAGAATTCCAACAGAGGTGACCGCCTACCTGGGGAATTTCACTCAAACTGGCTTCACACAACACACACACACACGCGCGCGACGCTCACCCTTGGCGATCTGGACACACCAGTTGAGCAGCAGCTGCGAGCCGATGTTGTCCTTGTGCTCGTGGACGTAGTCCAGCAGGCAGCCGTTGGGGCATGAGCTGGGTGACCCAGCTGGATGGTGGGACTCAGGCAGACGCCCAGCAGACGCACCAGGTGAGGGTGTTCCATGCTGGCCATGATGAGCGCCTCCTGGAGGACGGGGGACGCAGGGTTACCGAGGGTTCTCCTGAACTTCCACGTACGTGCACGTTTATTAAATATTTACAGCATTTTTTTTTATCAGACGCCCTTATCAGAGCGACTTCCAATCAGTATTACAGGGTCAGTCTCCCTGGAGCAATTTAGGGTTAAGTGTCTTGCTCAGGGACACAATGGTAGTAAGTGGGATTCGAACCCGGGTCTTCTGGTTCATAGGCGAGTGTGTTACCCTCTAGGCTACTACCACCCTGGAATATGAAACTGCCCGAGGTCAGCACACACACACACACCACACACACACACACACCCCTCCAGTGTCTGCAGTGTCTGCAGTGAAGTGCAGTGTGAAGCTGCCTTGTTAGCAGTAAATGAAAGGCTGAGAAGTGGCTGCGATTTCAAATCCCTGGAAAAACATGATGAGGGTGCGAGAGAGAGAGAGAGAGACCATGTGTGTCTGTCATGCGAAAGAAATGTGGCACAAGTTGTGAGAGAAACAGAATGGTGTGTGTGTGGTGTGTGTTCACTCATCTCCCTCAGCTCAACTGACCTCCATTACTCTGTCTGACCCCGGGGCCGTCTCTCAAACTCATTCCTCCCCAGATCTGCACTCCACACTCTGATAGACCCACAACCACAGGGAGTGTGAGTGAGTGAGTGTGTATGTGTATGTGTGTGTGTGTGTTTTAATCTCCTGGGGACATTGGCATTTTTGCTCACAATCCAAACATGGACACGTAACCTCATGGGTACCAAAATCCCAAAGCCACCGAAATCAATAGTAAATGTCCTGGTGACACCTGGGCCAGAGGAAAATAAAGAAGAAGTTGCTCTGTTTATGGATAAAAGGTTTCTTTAGAAGAAACGTTAAAAACTCGTAACAGATATAGCTTGCATAAAAAGACTGTTTAGTGAATGGCCGGCTGGACTGGGGTCACCAGAGGTCAGAGACGGCGACATGACTACAATATCAGAAACACACACCTTCTGCCTCTCTATTTGAAAAGGACCTGGTGTAATATCTCCATTACGAAATAGAAAAACTTATCCAGGGCATACTAATTATTATAACGAACAAACGTTGCGTTCTTCCTGCGCGCAGCATGACCTAATGCTCAGTTGGTAAACTGATAAATATAACTTTTCTTGAGTCCTGCGTTTTAATTTTATACGGGCTAATTCTGAGAATTCCTGGGCCTTTCTTTATCCTTCTCTCAGTACTGTTGTGGTGCCCCAAAAATGAACCTTTTATATTTTTTAGGTAAATCTACTTCCCTAGAAGAGACCAGCAAAACACCTCCACCTTGTGAGGACACTGGAAAGCCACCTAGACATTAATACCCCACCATCCCACGTCATGTGATTAGCGAGACGCCGGCAGGCCGCAGCGGGAGTCAGGCTGGCGTTTTGAATGCCGTTTCCTGCCGAGAGTGGAGACGGGGACGGACCGGGGGGCCGTTTCAATTATGCCAGTTTCCCACGCCCGTCTGCCTTTAACCGAGAGCCGGCCGCCTCAAAGGCAAGTGAAGGTCGTCCCAGCGTCCCTCGCTTAGGGGCAGGTCCGATGGTGGGGGGCGGGGTCCTCCCTTAAAGCGGCTCCTTTTATGGAGATTTATAGATGGTGTTTAACGGGGTGTGTTTGAACCGCGTTATAAGGGCTTCTGGATGTGCAAACCTTTCTGCAGGAGCTGTAGTGGGGAAGTTTTGTGAAATGCTGTGAAAGGGCAGATGTGTGTGCTTCAGATGTGAAGAAATTTCAGGAAGGAAAAATGTGTGAATTCCATTTCTTTCCTGTCCGACACACCACACACACACACACACACAACACCACAGAATGACTTGCACCAGCACCCCAACTCACATCCATAAGCTCCAAGGTAATTTAGGCCCCCGTGGGTCTCGTTCAAGATCTTTATGGCCACTGGGATCTTCACCGTCTCTCCTTCTGGGACCAGATGCCCTAAAAGAAAAGGTGAAAACCAGACTTTTAACATACATTATATTATAATATTTATGCATTAAAAATGTATTCTGTATAACATGAATAGTTCAATTCTGCATAACAGTTACAAGAAGGAGTTCAATTCACCTTTAAGTTTCAGCATAATTGTTTCATTTCATTCTTTGTTACTCTGATCCGAACAGCTCACAATATAAGAAAACTCACAAGAAAATAGCATGAATTGCAATAAGTTTTCAAAAATAAAACAGTGACGCAGTGAAATCTGTCAAGGGGACGTCAGTGGCACCTTGGCGGTTTGGGATTCGAACCCGCAACCTTCTGCTCACAAGTCTGATTCCTTACCAGCTAGGCCACCACTGCCCCTGATATCAATCTGCATCTGCACATCAACCTGTCTGGGATGAGCTGGATTTTTTATGACATTTTGTTCTGACAGATGCTGGACAGCAGGATTTATTCCTTTAAAACTGTATTAAAATGATTTAACTCTCTCTCTCTCACACACACACATGCATGGACACACCCAACCTTATAGACTGTTCCAAAGGCCCCAGAGCCCAGGATCTTGACCCTCTTCAGCTCGGTCTCCTTGAGGATGCGTAGCTGGGCCTGGTTGGGGGCGGGTGCCACTGGGGGTGAGCGGCTCCACCAGCTGAGCGAGAACAAGTGCAGAGTATGATCAATAACCCTCTCAAACACCTGTGTGTTGTGTGTGTGTGGTGTGTGTGTGTGTGTGGGTGTGAGAAACTGAATTTTAAACAACATCTTTGTGAATGTTCATGAATTATTATTATAAAGCAGAGACCTTCAATAAATCACAACTAAACAGCTCTATTACACGCGCAGATGTGCTCCTTTCTTCTTTTGCTGGTGTGTGACCCTACCTTTTTTCCAATATTTCTGTAATAATTTAAACCAAACATTCATATGCTAAAACTATTAGGTGTGACAGATTCATTTTTTCAGTTTAGCCAGTGTTCACTATTTTCAGTTTTCAGTCTTGGTCTGATCTTCACTGTGAGCCGATGTACCCCCAAACGTAACTCAGAAGGTTTATGGGACACGTCCCACAAGGAAGACCATCCTGCACCTTCTCTCCTCTCGGCATCACAGCCACACATTCCCATCATATAGTCAAAGAAGTCACGGAAAGTCCAAAGCAACCATGACATTGATGAGTGAGTGTACTTTTCACACCGGAATGCTGTAGCCGTCCTGAGGAATTTAAACCCTGAAAGATCAAGGGGCCTGTAGGCAGGACCAGACTCCCATCCCGTGTCCTCCCTGCCTCACTACAGCATAGAGAAAGGAAAGCGAAGGTCTGCGAGATTATACACGCAGCTCAGCTCACGAGACGATGCACAAAGACGAGACGAGCTTTTTAACACCGTGTTGGACCCTGTATGGACAGCGGTACAATATTCAATATTTCCCACTCACTACTGATTGTGTGATTTTTTTGACAGTCGTCACCTTTGTAAGGGTTTAGGATATAAAGCGCGAACTTCACAACTATCATGATCATTTTACACCCCTAACCATGGTCTCTCCCTCTTAAACAAGAACAATCACCAGGAGGCCAAAAGGTCCACAAATGGAATGTCTTGTGGGGGTTGGATGACCACTACTGGTACAATTGGTCTGCAGCAAACCTTTTCAGTATACAAGCAGTATATAAGAGGAGATTAACAAGGTGGTCGAACTCTCCACCGCCGAACTGGATTCTGCATAATGTGGGCGTAGCGCAGGGCGGGCCGATTATATGATCATAATTCCAAATCGACATTACTCAGTGGGCAGCGGGATAAAACAGTTTCATTATATATTAGATCCACAATCTCAAGCCGTCGAGTAGAAACAATGAGAGGAATGGGGGTAAACCTCAATAAAGTAAAAGAGACAATACTGGGGACACACACACACACACACACGGGTAGAAAAACAGTCGGAACACAACCCACGCCTCTCCACCAGCAACCCCTTTGTGTGAATCATGGAGGTCAGGATCTCTGGATAGCACAGAGGAGCAAGTCATGCTATTTAAGGAAGGAGTTTGTGGAGCTGTAACCACTGCAGAAGCACTGCAGGATGTAGCTGAATGCCTTGAAAAATGGAATACGTGGATACAAATAAATCACGTCTATTTACAGAGCAATGAGAAACAGCCAGAAATATTCAGGACTGTGCCAGAGTCTACTTATCCTAAAATACTAACACATACAACATATATATATATTGTAAGTATTACATCTACTACCAGTCAAAAATCTGGATGCCCCCTTTTCCTTTTCGGGGAATCTAATATTTAGTGTTGGTTGTATGAGGAGAAAGTGAAGCAGGTTTGATTCAACGTGAATTATGTTTTTACCTTCATGGCTGCTTTGTTCACTATTGTCAGTGAACAGCATAAACCTTCAGGACTGCTGGAAACCGTCCCCGTTGTAGAGGGAAGACAAGAGTGTGAAATGCTGCCATCACAGCAAGAGCTCGCGGCGCTTAGTTTATTACATAGCCTCACGTGGGTTAATTTATAGTCATGCATCTTGTCTTTGTCGGGTCATTGCGTGTCTTATGTGTCCTGTCCAGTGCTACCATGCACGCTTTGTTTCTTTGTTTGTAATAAATCCCCATTTGTGTGTATAAGTCGAGCGATAGAGTCCTCAATTTCCATGCAACTGTGACAGCTACACTATACTAGACATGTGGTTTTAATGTTGTGGTTGAAGAGTGCACACACACTCCTGTACTTATCCAACGTCAGTGAGAGAGTCTTCACACACCGTGACCACACCCTCGATAATAAAACCCCACGGGTGCCTGGCTAGAGGCAGCGAGGGAGAGAGAGAGAGAGCAGAACCACTGAGGCTCTATACGTTGCAGAGTGATGGGAATTGCCGAGGATCTGTGCAGTTCCTGCAGAACCAGAGGGATCTCCAGCGGCACTGCGGAGCTGTCCATGGCTGTGGTGGTGCTGAAAGCTTCTGGCAGAGCAACAGAACGGGAGCTGTCCAGACTCACCCTCAGACTAATGGTGCTGAAACTTCCCTGATGTCCAGCATGATAGTTCCAGAGAAGCGGGCTGTAAAATACACTCGAACCGGAGCCCTACATCAATTATTATTTATAGAGCTACAGAGTCTGTACATCTCCACATCTAGCACGTCTGCAGAAGTTGCCTCTCACTCCACATAAAGCACAGATGGCAGGAGGCAGGTTTCCAACCGGCATGTCACACTGCTGCAGGTTCACACAGGGCTTCATCTCTTCCTGCACTTTTTACTGCAATTTGCCTCCTGACTGACAGCACCCTTCACACCACATATTTGCAGAAGTAGAGCTGAGGAAATATACAAAAAAATGATTCCAGCCGTTCACTCTGGAAGATGGTCAGCCTGCAATGTTTTAAACTCAGATGTGGTCTTTTCACTGATCTCTTTAGTTCTTTTATGGACATCAAGGTCAAAAGTCAGAACGAACTTTCTTTTTCAACTCACCATATGCAAGTACACGGAAAGATGAGATTGCGAAGCTTCACCACAGTCATTAACCAACCAAAGGCTCTCATCTGTTCATTTAAAATCCAATGTGTCGCAGGGTCGTGCACATTAACAAAGGAGACAATGCTGCTGTTTTCCAATGGACGCATAGTGAAGGAAAATTGTCAGGTTCCTGTCCGGAATGGGAAATCCGAGGTTAGAATCAGGTGTTCCCCGGATTCTAGATTGTTCTCACCTGTGTATGCATGTTTAAAGCTGCCCTGTTTGTGCCTGGTCCCCATCGGGTCGTTTGTTAGGTGATGTCTTGTGTCCCTGTCTCATGAGTCATGCGTATGCGTCCTGCTTTCCTGGCAACCGTGACAAAAACGCAACCCTTCTGATGGTTTTCTAATGTCTATTGTTGATCTCGGTAATTCATTTCTAGGTAATCAGTTTGTGATGGTTATTAAAATGTCCGAGGTTCAGCACTAGATAAATTAACCGGAAAATAAACACATTTATGAACGAATTGATGAGTGAAATGAGGTGTTTATTTGCAACATTTTTCTCAGTATTCATTGAAGTATAGAAAGACCCAGGTTCGAACCCCACTTACTACCATCGTGTCCCTGAGCGAGACACTTAACCCTGAATGTCTCCAGGAGGGGACTGTCCCTGTAACTACTGATTGTACTGATTGTCGCTCAGTACATCATAGGGCGTCTGGTAAATGCCGTGAATGAAAATGTAACGTCTAAGGAACATTATAAAGAGAAGAGAAGGTGTGAAGGTCTCAGATGTCCCTTCCACCCAACAAACCCCAGTCGCTGCTGCCTAAATCTGTTCAGATGCTTGTGAGATCACACCCAGGCTCATTGGAATAACAATTCCCCACCTTAACATCTCCACACACAGATGCCTCATCCCAGGGGCTGCGTCATCCTTCTTGTTTATTTTGGTCAAATGTCCCACAGACGTTTCATTCCAAGGACGGGTTATAAACGTCACATGTCACAGGGTGAAAGGGCTCCAAGGAACATCAGGACTTTTATCTTCTGTTTTTTTATGTGCCTCATCTGTGAGGTAATGGAGGAAACACCAAATTTCTTTATAGGTTCCTCTGTTCGAATTAAGATCTAATGTTGGCTACACTCTGCGCCACTGGGGGGTGGGGGTCAGGGGTCAGTCGTGCATACATTAGCATTTATCCCACCAATGCCACCCCTGAAATGCCAAGAACGCATCATCATTATCGCTTTAGCCGCAGCAGCGTCACACTCCGTTGTTCTGTTCTCCTGCGGCCGTGGGCATTTTATGGCCATAAAACTCTTCTGGGCGTTGGCGCTCTGCTGCTTCAACACCTAGAGCTCGTTTCCAGCGAGTAGCAGCAGCATCACGTAAACGCTTTTAATACCAGCGATAGAACCGCGCTGGCAGTTCTCCCCAGAACACACACACACACACTTACAAAATGCATCTTGGTTCTGCTTTGTTTGGAGAGAGGAGCCTAAGCTCCCTGACACCATGGCTCCTGTGGTGATTGTGCTGGTGGAGTGAGGGTGTGTGAGTGTGGGTGTGTGTATGTGTGTGTGGGTGTGCATGCTGCTGATAATGTTCCTGGTAATGAGAAGTCACATGACACCTGCAGGTTCACAAGTATGTCAGTGTAGAGTCACCTATAACCATAAATCCTTAAATGATACGGCACGGTTTCACAAGACGTGGTTCTACACAGTGTGGTTCTATATTCCATGGTTCTATATGGTGTATTACTACATAAAGTGGTTTCTATACACCATGCTTCTATACGATGTGGTTATATATATTTGTATTACTGCATGGTGTTGTTCAACACAAAGTAGTTCTATATGGCTTATTACTAGAGGGTGTTCTTCTACACAGTGTGGTTCTATACGGAGTGGTTCTATATGCTGTGGTTCTATATAATGTATTACCAAATAACGTGGTTCTATACACCATGGTTATAACGATGTGATAATATATGGTGTATTACTACATGGTGTTGTTCTACACAGATGTGGTTGTACACGCCATGGTCTACACAGTGTGGTTATATACAGTATGGTTTTATATATATATATATATATATAGGGCCAGCGGTGGCCTAGAGGTGCAAATGAGGTGCCCTTGATGAAGGTACCGTCCCCACACTGCTGCTCCCCTGTGTACTGTGTACAGCACGTGTGCTGTGCTGCAGTGTATCACAATGACAATCACTTCACTTTTCACTACCTTACACTACATATTTCGACATGATGTGGTTGTATATAGCATGGTTCTAAACAGCGTGGTTCTATATTCATTTTCCGGAAAAAGGTAACAGTTAATACAGTCCTGGTAGAACACGCTTATTCTTAATCCTGAAATCCAAACCCGGTGCAACCCTGTGAGGTTCTTTGGTCACAATGACCTTGTGTTTTAACCTGGTAAACGCTGTAGATGGTAAAAGGAGAGTTACGACGACTGCCGCAGGCGAATGATTTATGATGTCTTTCCAGAAATGGATCCCAAGATCAGCTGCTTCAGTTTGGCAGGAAGTAAGAGCACATGAAGAAGGCATCATGTCTGTCTACACGTTCCCTCACCTCTGTCTCCAGGAAGCGCCGCAGGGCCCTCTTCTTCTTGATGCTCTTGCGTCTGATGTAGATGGAAACACCCAGTGCCACAATGACCACCACAAAAAGTCCCCCGATCACCCCGGCTGCAATCAAGGGGGTTCTGAAGGGGAAAGAAGAAGAAGTCCTCAGTCCTTCACCTCTTATTGAACACAAAACAAGCTATTGCCATAACTCACTGCCCAGACGGGATTTCAATACTTTAGGAGAAAATGAAACTGGGTGCTAAATCATTGTCTACTAGAAAAAGGTTTGATGTAAAAGATCTGTGTGAGTCTGAAGATAAGAACTGTGTGGTAGTAGTCTAGCAGGGTAACACACTCGCCTACGAACCAGAAGACCCAGGTTCAAACCCCACTTACTACCATCGTGTCCCTGAGCAGGACACTCAACCCTGAGTGTCTCCAGGGGGGACTGTCCCTGTAAGTACTGATTGTAAGTCGCTCTGGATAAGGGCGTCTGGTAAATGCCGTAAATGTAACTGTGCGGATGAAGGTGAAGGACCTCTGATTGTTTCGAATGTTCAGATGTTGTGGTCCTTCTCGTTTTATGGCCACAGTGTAAAGTGGTAATATGGCCATCTGCTCCCCTCAGGTCGAACCTTCTTGTCCCTGCTGACACAGTACCTGACAAAACCGACTGACTTGGACAGGGAACGGGA
This sequence comes from Denticeps clupeoides, assembly GCF_900700375.1. Classification (NCBI taxonomy): domain Eukaryota; kingdom Metazoa; phylum Chordata; class Actinopteri; order Clupeiformes; family Denticipitidae; genus Denticeps; species Denticeps clupeoides. The sequence continues at coordinate 19,549 of NC_041711.1, forward strand.
GCCGTCGGAACCAACTAACTCACCAGGTCACCCACCAGAAGGCTTGATAGCCAGCATGATGATGTTTGTAGTGGGTGTGGTCACCTGTGCCGCGCACCTCAGGTCGCGTTGATCATTAGTCCATCTACTTCCACATCCTGCGTGTACAAATATCCCAAAAGACATGTACGGAATCATCGTGTTCTCGTGGCGTGCGTGCGTGGGGTTCCCACAGCGGGGACATGATGTCCAATTTTTTAATGATCTCGGGTGCGGGGACGTTTCCAGGAAGGCCAACTAATCCCAACCCGGCCGAGTGCCTTGCGGTTTCCTTCTCCGCTCGCCGAACTCGTTCCCCTGCTGAACCCCTCGGGGCCAGATTGTTGGTAGAGTTATTATTATTTTTTGGTCTCGTGGAGGAATAAAGCGTCCCGGCCGTTCATCAGGCGGTGCGGCTCGCCCTCGCACAGTTACTTGGTTTTATTACTACTGCGTCTCGCTTCCCTCTCGCTTCTCTCCCCTCCCGGAGACTCCAGTGAGCAAGAGGCGCTTAAGCAAACGCAGAAAACATCAAAAGATGTGGAGTGCAGGGACACCGACTCCCAGCCGGAATTCTGCTGGCCGCGTGTAACGAGATTCCGGAGGGAGGGACTCTAATCAAGCCGGTGACCTTTCACGCCCCCCAGACTGACAGCCAATCAGGCGCTGTGTTGCTGTGTAATTTCCCGTACCTGTCGATCATCCCCACGCAGTCCTGGATGCCGGGCCCGGTGCAGCTGGAACAGGAGAGAAGAGTCACTTTCAGCTGACCAGTAATTTACATGTCATCATGTTCAAGAAGAAGGAGCGTTCGGAGACGGTAGCGGAGACGTGGTTGTCCTGACGACAGCAACAGGGTTCAAATTACACCATAAATTAATAAAAAAAAAAAAAAAATGGCGGGATGGGAAAATTAAATCCATCTCCGCAGAACCCTTCACAATGACATGAGGCTTAAGCGGCGGCAAATTGGCAATTAGAAAGCAATTAAAGCAGCGATCCGCGGTGTCTGGTCGGCGACGGCGTGCCGCGCCTCAGCGCTCGTTAAAACCGCGACGAGGCCTGACAGGACATGGCAGGCGGGACGTGGAGGAGCTTCCTCCAGCTTAAACATGAAGCAGGTTTACAACAACGCACAAACACGTACGAATATCGTTTCCAACACGCCAAAACTCAGCCACATCAGTGGAACCAGGATGACCGGGTTTCCATGGTAGCTGCCAAAGGTGGACAGTCCAGGAAAGTCCAGGACAGTCCAGGTATCGGGGCTGTGGAGACCCAGACCAGCCCACGCTGATGTAACGGCTGAAAGAAAGCTTCATTTTTTATGTTTGTTTGTGGTATTCACGTTATATTCTAAAATTTGATGTATATCTATCGGGGGCGCCCGAGCACGCTCCATCGCGTCATGCTCTTTATCTTTTTGAGATTTATGGTGTTTAATTGCTCGGTTTGTATATATAAAAAATGAGCAGATTCTCCTTTGTCTCTTTAGCGAATGAATTTTCTACTGAAAATAAACCTCGGTCACTGGCTCTGGTGTCACAAGTCCTTCACTAAGCCACGCCCGCAGAGTGGCAGCAGCGGTGCACGACCCGGCCGGTTTACGCTGGGAACGTGGACCCGATCTGATCATGGTTTGAAGGGATCAGCAGCTTGGCGTTTGTTGAGTTGATGATCTGGTTCCCTGTGGACCATCAGCTGAAGAGCCGGCAGACCCCGCGTGGCTCCGGTCCTTCCGCTGCATCGGGGCCACAGGCGCCGCTCTCTGTTTGGCCGCGCGGGCGGAGCGCCGATGCTATCTCCCGGGCCCCGTGTCGGCCCAGGGTCATGACAGCCAAACGCAGACTGTCACCGCGGCAACCGCGGCACTCAGTAATCAGAGCACGGCGCGGCGGGGATCAGTGAGCTGGCTGACAGTAACCGCTGGCGATGGCTGTCACCCGGCCGAGATGAAGGGGGAGCGCTTGTGTCAGAAGGCCCCGGAGCGGGAGGGGGGGCGGGCTTGATTTCGGAATCATGATCCACTCCCGAGCGAGAGATAGAGACGGACTGAGAGAATGTGTGAGAAAGAGAGAGGGAATCCTCACAGAGGCTGAGATAAAATAAGAATGTGTGTGTGTGTGTGTGTGTGTAAAGGACTAAGCTGGATTGTTCTTCAATTCCCCAAAGTTGTATGACTGTCACAGCAGCTGGAGATGAGTGTATCTGATGGGCCCTGCGTCCAGCAGGGATTCTGAGAGTGTGTGAGTGTGTGTGTGTGTATGTGTGTGTGATCTGTGGCGTGATCGTGGTGTATGATGACTCACAGTGAAGCGTTTCAAATTCTCAGGAATTTTCCACAAATCTAAGCACCATCTCACACACACACACACACACACACACACACACACTCCTGCTCACCCCTGAGTGCAGTTGGCATGGCAGGGGTGACACTCGTTGTTGGCTTCGGCGTATTTGAAGATGAAGCTGCTGGTGCCCTGCAGGCCGTCGGGACACTTCTCCACACAGTTGGGTCCGTCTTTGAGGTGCAGGCACTTGGCGCACTGGTCCGGGCCCTGAAGGAGAGAGGGAGAGGAGGGTCCACGTAAAGCCACGGCAGGGGGCGGGGACTGGCCTACAAAAACCCGCAGGTCATGTTCCGTGTGACGCCTATTTGTTCTGTCCATTAGGTAGAGTTTGTCTGTATTTACGTAATACTATAATATTTAAATATTAACTTCATTAAATAAAATTCACAGAGATAATCAAGCGTGACTGTCGTCGGTCTTGCTTTATCTGTGAAGAAATGATTATTTCCAACAGAATATGCGGCACAAATCCACAATTAACATTAACAGCTGTAAATAACAAGAGCATCGGCGCGCTGCGGCGTCTACACAACCCGTCCGTCCGGATGTCTGATTTACGGTTATTGTACGGCCAGTGCCAGCCAGGGCCTTTCATGCAAAAATAACGCGCATGAATATGCATCCCGAAGCCCACATAAAAAGGCGAATACATAAATAAACAGTCGATTCCGGTGATTGGCCCGCTGCATAAATCACGGCGTTAATCACGCACGGGCGGCGGCCTGACGGACAGCCAGGAGGGAGGGGATGAGAGCGCTGAAAGCACGTTTTACCGGGCCGTGGCAGGTCGGAGATTTATCCGCCGTCTTCTCACACTGGCTGTCGCACTCCAGACACGCCGAGCCGTTGGCGAACTCGCGGACGTCCCTGCGGAGGCAGAAGATTCAATCAGATTTAAAATGGAAATGCCGCACTCGGGAGAGGCCATAATGAGCAGCAATTAACACTTCTCTCATTAGAGCATGATAGCTGAGTAACATCACTTTTGTTGGGTCAAGGATCGTTTATGATCTCAGCTCGCTTCAAGAACAGAGGTGATTCCAAAAGCTCTTCACCACCCGACGCCAAAAAGACATTTAAAACACCGAATCATTCTTTACGGTGAAGATTCCTTTTTTACGGCTTTAATCCCTTCTAGCTGGTCTACCACTATGTACCATCCGGCCTCTACAACTCATACAAAATGCAGCAGCACGACTGATCTTCAACCTTCCCAAGTTCTCCACTCCACCCTTCTGCTACGTTCCCTCCATCGGCTCCCAGTAGCTGCACGCATCAGGTTAAAAATACTGATGCTGGCCTACAAAGCCAAACATGGAGTAGCACCATCCTACCTCACAGCCCTTATTACACCTCACACTGCACCTCGTATACTCCGAGCCTCCAGTACTGCTCGCCTGGTCCCTCCATCTCTGAAGGTACGAGGAAGACGCTCATCTAGACTCTTCTCCGTCTTGGCCCCTCGGTGGTGGAATGAACTTCCAGCTCAGTCACTGAGCACCTTCACACGGCAGCTCAAGACCTTCCTCTTTAGAGAAGATTTAGATGAACTTGTGACCTTCTTCTTGTCTGACTTCTGTATAGAAACTAGAACAGAGTGAATAAAAAGATTGTATTCATAGTTGGGGGTCCTGGTGAACCAGAACTGACCACTTCATCCATGGTGACATGGAAGCACGTTGTAAGTCGCTCTGGATAAGGACGTCTGCTAAATGCCTTAAATGTAAATGTAAATGTACAGGGGGGGTGTTTTTCTATGTATTAAAGTTCATGGAATATAATAACAGAATAACAGCCCGGATTCCCCGTATCCACGCGCTGGTCTTGTCAGGCCACATTTCTGAGCAGAGAAAGCAGAATTCCTCACTAAACCAGGTTCGTTTAAGCTACCGTCCATGATAAATGCTGATAAATGAAGCTGAGAAGCTGAAAAAAGAGCCGAATTCTCCACGTGGGCTTCCCTCCACCATCTCGCAACTTCTCTGAGGCTGCAGGTCCGTAACTTCCACTGCTGGTGCTGTGGTGCCTCGGGGAGCTGGAGTCTGCTGTGATTAAGTTAAGCCTTCAGCCGGGTCAATATGCTAAACAGTGGAGCGACGGGATCCATGAATAATTAATGCCATTATAATTAATCGACAAACACTCTTTTCCTGCACAGTCTCCCGGGGGGTGGACAGAGATTCTTCTCTCTTGTTCCTTCTGGCCAGATGGCCGCGACCAGAACGGCACCTGGGGGCTCCGCAAGCCGTCCAAGCCTGGCACGAGAGGGACGATTCTCTTCCATATCAACAGAGCTCTGGACATGGAGCTCCGGTCCGTACCATGTCCCCGATCAACAGAATCACCAAATAAAACAACCAAAAAAAGAGTCAAGATGCTGATTCACGTCCCACACATGTGGTATCACTGTCAGGAGCTACAGACCTACAGCTGCAAGGTCCTACCAAGGACAGGTGAGCAATGTAGGACGGTGCAGACCACAAACATCACTGCTAGAACGCAGATCCATGAAGTCACCATACGAAGCCAGATCAAATTCGAACTTTATTTGTCACGAACACAGTCATACACTGTATGATATGCAGTGAAATGCTTTAATGGGAAGAAGCTCCTCCTCATTCTCTCTGTGTTGGACTTCAGGGAGCGAAAGCGCGTCACCAGATTCTCCAGATAGTAGAGGAGAACTTCAGAGGTCTAGAGGAGTCCATGAGGACCCAGAGAACATGAAGCAGGTGTAGACTGGTGTGCCCCATGGCTGAAGGAAAACATGTCCAGGCAAATGTGAATAATAATTTTTTTAGGGCTTACGAAGGACAATTACAGGCACAAAGACGGCAGTAAGTGGGGACTGAAATGAGGCCACCGTCCTCGATCATCTGTCACACGACTCGATGTGGCTGCGAGCCTAAACAGAACCAGAGTCCATTCAAGCTGCTTTTAACAAAGAAGATGAGGGGGTCCAGGCTGACAACTGCCTGAGACTCGTGGACGTGGACCTTCCTTTTTCAGGACTAATAGAAGAATGAATGGAAATATTTCTGTTCTCCATCCTACACCGCGACGCACGCGGTAAATCCGAGTCTTTGATGGAATAACGCTGCGATGTTTAACAAGCCTGTCGCAGCTTTTTGTTTAAAGTAAATCCTCAGCAGATGGACCGGCGGTTCCAGTAGCAAACGGCCAGATGTTCCACACACCTCCTCGCAAACGAAGAGAACCCACGTCCGAGCGGAGGGGGTCTTCCAATAAAAAAAGATCCGGGGAACAGAGCGGCCCTTTGTCTGGGAGATACGGAGGCAGAATCACATCCAACAAAGGCCTTTTGTTCCCGCGCCTCCCTGGCGAGGGGAACGTGCATTTCCCGCTCGGACGTGGGTTCCGGAGGCGCAGACGGGCGGATTAATGGGAATTTGGCCTGTTCCCGCTCCCAGCACCCGGGCCGCAGCCGCGGCGCTTTAATTAAACCTTCTCGGCGCACTGTAATCCTGCCCCGCATCCCTGCGGAGTGGTGTACGTGTTCGCACGTCCACGCGAGGTTCTCCTTCGCCCGGCCAGAAAACACCCCTTCGCCTTTGGGGAAAAGTGCCCAAAGTTTCCCGTGGAGCACGTCTCCGTTCCCAGAGTGGGCGCTGAGGCGTGAGCGTCTGATCTGACTGGCCAGCGTTTCTTATCTTCAAAGCGCCGCAGTTTACTCCCACTTCAAAGTCACCCTCAAACCGTCCAGGCTGGAAACAAAAATCAACAAGAGAGGAGGACCGAGCGCGATACGGTCGCGGCAACGTGCGCCAAAGACAACAAGCCTTTCAGAAATCGGAGTGATGAACAAATCTTAATACACATCTGAGCGTCCTTTCATCTGTCATGAGGGCTTCAAAGTGTTCCTCCACTGTCTCTAACTGTATGAACTTGGATGAAATGGGGAGAGCGAGGAACAAGACATCAGAAAAGCCTGGGCCCTCTGATGCCACGCTTTCAGAATAACGGGGTCCACCAGAAAATGTTTAAATGCTGCCAAGCCGAGCTGAGCCGGAGCTTCTCTGAAACCAGTCTAGAACCAGTCCGTTCTGCTCATCAATAATTTGATTCCTTTTTTTTTGTTGCAAAAAATAAATGGGTCTAGATGTTAACGTTTTTGGTATTTAAAAAAAAATATGGAGATAAATATACCTGAAAGGTCAGAGGTGGAGTGAGAGGAAATGAACTCACAGTTCATCTCCAGTATGAGAACTTAAACAGCAAAAGGGTCCAAATCATCCACCACGCTACTCGCTGAAGGGGGAACTGTGGTCCCCACTTCTCTGGCACCACCACCCGCCGCTTCACACACAGTCCAGGGGTCCTCGTGTCTACGTAATCAAAGTTCCGCAGCAGGTGGCACATACCAGCGCGGGGACACGGGGGATCCTCAGTGCAGGCGTTGGAGAACAGCTCTGTAGACTCCAGATCACACGACACTCTGACGCTCGTTACACCTGTGAGGATCCCTGTGAGGAACCCTGTGAGGAACCCTGTGAGGAACCCTGTGAGGAACGTGATGAGGAACCCACAACCCGGAAGTGCAAGAGGAAATGCCAACTGCACCATACGGGTCTGGGACTTACCAGGGTGCCCATGATACAGACACAGACCCTAATACTCAGGGGAGAGGGAGCGTGTCATTTGGGGGTGGAGCCACATGGAACATGACGTCATTGTCAGTCATTCCAAAAACAATTTAAGATACTTTAGAGATAGGAGTGCTGTGGATATTTATTTCTAGCCCAAAATCCAAAACGGTATGTCTCAATGGGATTTGACGCATATTTTATTTATTTTTTGTTTATTAAATCTGCTCTGGATATCTTGTAATGGTTTTATTTGTAGTATTTTATCAGTATATTAAAGTACCATGCTAAATTAAAAGAATAGAATAATAAAAAAAAAACCTATATTCCACATCTGTAGTTGCATGTGTCAGGACTGTATCCGGGTGACAATTTCACTCTCAGTGAAAGCTTCTATTATAAGGAATCAACTACCAGAAATACCAGTATATATCTTACAAACTTACAAAACATGAGTTCACTTGCTGCAATGGTGGGACCCTTCACTGCTCTCACTATTCGATTCCATTACGATTGTCAATGTCTCAATTATCAATGTGAAGTGATTGTCAATGTGAGACACTGCAGCGCTGCACACGGTGACACGGTGAAACGTGTCCTCTGTATTTAACCATCAATTTCTATGGACATCATGACGAACCTTAAACCGAATCCAGCCACAAAGCCCAACAAAAACGTGTACGCCGTTCAGTGGGCGTTCATTTCAAATGTCCGTGTGGACGAGGCCAAACTCGTACCCGGAGCGGTGCTGTACACAGATCAGGGCACCACGGTCCCAACCGGCACTACTTTTAACTAGAAAACCACCAAAAAAACGTCATTCTGAAATAATCCAAAATGTTCTGAATCGTCCGCGTCTGCCTCATGAGATTCGTTTCAACACTCCTCGTAATCAGAAGGTTGCTGGTTAGAATCCTGAATCGTCAATGTGCCACCGAGGTCCCCTTGAGGTCCCCACACACTTCTCTGCAGGCACCTTTCATGGCTGCCCGCTGCTGCTTCACTTCCTGTGAAAGCATCTTTGGATGAACCCCAAATGCTAAATTCTGAAGAACATCAGTAAGTTGAGGAATTAGATGAAACAGATGTGATGTGACCCAGCAACAGAACATCAAGATGAATAATAACATCGCCACGTATTGACAGGAGGGTTTAAATAGTCCAGATCGAGGAAGCTGTCAATCATGCCTACAGGCTCCTCCCCTGCGTATAAAAACATGGTCATCTGGCCGGCAGAAATATTCCTGCTCACCCTTCATACAGACTGCAGGACTCCACGCACGTGCGTCCCCTGCTGAAGTGGCGACAGGAGAGACACTGGTCCGGTCCTGGTCCCCAGCATCCGTTGTCCGAGCACAAATGGTCACACACCATCTGATCTTGGGCTGCAACACACACAAGGAGAAGACAAGCAGTGAAAACCGTGGCAAAGTTCGTGAAGTTTGCGGACACTCTGCCAGCATGGCCTCGGGCTTCGCGGGATTGCCAAGTTTTGCTGGAAAGTTCCTGCATAGTTCCTGGTTGATCCCCGATCGATGGTGACACCTGCAACAGATCACAGACCAACAGCAGCCAGGGACGAGTGACCTTTTAATGGCCACACAGGGACAGGGCGCAGGGACGACTCCTGTCTGTCTGACGGCTCAAGCCGGCCGCTAATCCTCACCACGCCTGTCACATGGCCGCGCCGAAGCCTGGGATCTTCTCCCCTCGCTGTCTAAACCAACCCTGATCGATTGGCGGCCAGGAGCCTAATGAATGAGTCCACAAACGGAGCCATTGATCCCGAACACCACACTGTCATTAAGGCGCTAATTACATCAGCGGCTGCACCGCGGGCGAACACACACTCACACACACACACACACACACACACTCACACACACACTGAGCCGGTGGACGTCTTCATTAGCTCCTTTTCACAGACCTCCTCCAACGTGCAGTCGGCATCGTCAGCCACTCGCCTCGGTTTCCACGCGGTGCCACTTATTCCCCGTAATTGTGCTGTTTGTAGGTTCGCTGCCCCCCCACTCGACAGGCACAATTTAACAGCGGCCAGATGTCTTCACAGAGCGCAAATTCAACCAATCGTACCGTAATCCGGAAACTCCCCCACTGAAATTATTACATGTCGAGGTTTCTGAGCACATCAATCTAAAAATCGAACGAATTAGCAGATTTTAAACTAAATTATAAATATGACCCACACTGTCATGTTAAATTCAATTATAAATATGTGGTTTATGCTGCTAAATCAAACATTCCAGAGGTCTGTATAATGTCAGGAACTTTATGGGTTCTTCCACTTTTCTCCTTCTCCATTTTCTCCTTCCATACAGTGTTGATAATCCGGACTGTACTCAACTTCACCTCCATCTTCGTTTCAATGCTTTGTTTCTATTGGTTGTGCAAGAACGCATCACACCATGCAAAGGTCAACTAAATTTCACTCTTAATGCGGTGTGTGCCAGTCTACACAAAAATGTGTGTAAAATTCAGAAAAAAAGATTTATTTCATTTTGGAACAAGGCTGTATGTGATAAAATGGATACGCTGTCGATACTTTCTGGACGGACTGTACCTCGGTAGTCCCCAATACGACATGTAGCGCATAGGATTATGTTCAGCTCCGGTCTGAAGCCATCAAACGTACCACATTCATCCGTTTATATCATGTGTGTAGATGTTTGTGTGCATGTTGTGTGTATGGGGCAGTGGTAGTGGTTAAGGAAGCGGCCCCGTAATCAGAAGGTTCCGAAGGTGCCACTGAGGTCCCCATGATGAAGGTCCCGTCCCCACACGCTGCTCCCCGGGCGCCTGTCATGGCGTCAACTGCTCACCAAGGGTGATGGTTAAATGCAGAGGACACGTTTCACCGTGACACCGTGTGCTGTGCTGCAGCGTAGTAAAGTCCAGAACTCACTGCACTCCCTGGAGTCCCGGTTGCTGCGGATCAGGACCTTCTGGCTGCCGGTGCGGAACAGGCTGGTCCAGTTGATGGTGTTGTAGTAGCACAGCTGGCTGTTGTTGGTAATGTAGACGTTGCCGGCGCTGATCTCCTTCAGCGACTGGAACTGGAGCGAGGAGATCCAGCGCTGCTTCAGGATCAGCACCGAGATGCCGCTGCAGGGGCGAATCAAACAGGAAACGGCGCTGACATTTACACCACGCCGCTTTCATGTCTGCACAGGCGCCTCATAACTTCTCCAAGCACATAATGATACATGACATGAAACGGCAGCGCGCGGCCACCAGGGACGCAGGGACAACCAGGACTATTACAAACCGCGTCTCAGCCGGAATGCTCAATTCCGTGCAACTGTTGAAAGAAATATGCCTCCTCTTTAGCATAATGTAATATACTGTATATACTGTAGAAATGTGCAGAACAATAAATAGAATACTGAATTGAGAATGTATTAACTGAGCAGTAAAAGCCTGGGATGCTGACGTGTGATTGGGCGATTGTGCCGAGAGTGGACAGGTTCATATTTACCTGTTCATATTTATTCATTTTACAGATTTCCCCGTGGGACTTTAATCTGTGATAAGGTGACGCTTAAAGAGATGCAGTGGATATAATGTTACAAGCATGGTAAACAATGGTAAATGATTTAAAGACTACCGTAAAATAGTAATGATGCAAATAAACCGCTGTAAAATATGCATAAAGACACATTTTTAATGCATCGCCTGTGGAATTATTACTTCCTTATCTCACTTCCTACTTTAGAAATAATATGGTTGTGGTTGCTGCTGTGTAAAGCAGGTATTAAAACAGCATATTAATCAAAGAAATGCATCAAAGTGGCTTTTTCCAGGTAGGGTGTTCAGCCCGTCTGAACGGCCCAAGATCCTCTGGGTAAAGGAGGGAGGAGAAAACAGAAGGTCTCCATCGCACTCATCAGAAGCGAGGTGTAATAACGGTAATTAGAAAGGGGAATGGAAATGAAAGGCAGAGCCAGTGAATGATCAGATCGGAGAACGATCAAGGAACACACCGTGAAATCCGCCATGCCGCCATGTAGCCTTGTCCACACGGGAGATGGAACTATTAACATCAACATGGTTTCAAAAGGTTTATATCAACTTTCAGAAGCAAAAATGCTCCACAGACGTCCTTCAACTGTCTAAAAGGGCGTCTGAGTGCAGATGCTTGCTCCTGATTGGACAGATGGAACACATCCCTCAGTCGAGAGCCCCTCAGACGACCCCTACATTCTCAATGAGGCCACGTCTACACTGGTTATTAAAAATGGTCTAATAGTGCTTTTCAGGTAATCATAAAATACATTTATAAGAACCGCAGGAACACAGTAGAAATAATTATATTAATACACACATTTACTACATATACATTCTATAAAGACAAATTTTCCTTTTCTGGTCATGTGTCACCATGAACGTTCAGTGCAGCGATGGCCTTGTGTGAGGGAGATGGTCTTATTGCAATATTCTACTTCTAGACTCTCAACAGGCTATGCAGCTCCTCGTCCAGGCAGCGTCCAGAGACTGAAAATTCCCTCTTCACGGGGTCTCCAATCCCAATCGACTCTGTTCTCCTTTGTTGTCCCCGGCTGGTGGGACAATTTGTCCTGCTCCATTCGACTAGCCGAGACTACCACCACCTTTAAGAAGCAGCTGAAAACCCACTTGTTCAAAAAGCATTTCACACGAGTCAAACACACACACACTCACACACACACACACACACAAGCACACACACAATTAATTTTTTTTTGTTTAGCACTTAACAATTCCCAGTATGTTCTATTCCAGACAAGTTCGGCCTTATCAGAGCTCTTAGTTTTGTAACTCAAAATCTATAGAAATCGAATGAGAATTGCTGCCGTCTTCCTCTTGTAAGTCGCTTTGGATAAAGTAAAGTAAAATAAAGTAAAGTAAAGTAAAGTAAATGAACAGGCTGCTGTGAACCAACTCTGGTGTCACTCTATGCTCTATATCTGGGGGTAGAAATCAGACCTTAAGATGATCCATTAGGTAATTATCAGTTGCAAAACCCGTGCATGCATGTATTTATTTTTGAGTGCATCTTTCTTGTTATTAATGAATTAAATGAAATGGGCTCAACTGAGCAACCCACAAGAAACATTCACATACAGTACATGGTATTTTAAGGCCTGTTTTGAATTATTTTCAAATAATTTAAGGTCCAGGTTTTAGGCCGGATCCAAATTCTTTCGTATGGAGGCTTGTGATGTGACTACAGTTTCTTGTGTGTTCTGGATCAGCACTAATTGTTTATATAAAAAGATAAACAGACGGATATTTATCTATTATAATTTTTGTCTACTACTTTCATTAATGTAACTCCACCCACTGCATAGTTTTAAGCTTAAATTGGGGGCGTGGCAACATCCAGAGACATTATGCTTTTATTCGTTTAGATTTATGCCAGTTGTTGACTGTCAGCATGAAACACAGATACTCTGACACTTTTATTTCATCTCTGTAAAGCACATTGAATGACGTATGATTACGATCATGTGCTTTTTAAATAATGTCACTGCCGTTATATACAGTGATGTGCGGATTATTTTCCTGTTATGGAACCGTGGGTTTACCGTCCGTTTACCTGTAGAGGGTCCTGCCTCCGATGGTTGCCAGGTTGGAGAAGACACTGAGGTCAGTCATGTTCTCAGGCCAGGACTGGATGTTTAAAAAACCTTGAAGAGTGAAGGGAAAGAAGCATGAGGAGGGAACGGCGAGAAGAGCGCCACTTCCCGTCCAAAAGGTCCAGTGGGGAGACGAGTTTTAGCACCATCCATCACGGCCCGGTGTGAACCTGAGCAGCAACGCGGAGCCATTTGGCCAGCAGTGACTGTGATGGAGAGTTCTCCACCATTACAGTCGTGTAATGCCCTGTTTATATCGACCGCACCATTCCAGCGCTTGTATCAAGAACTTTTCCTTTCTCTTGTCTTTCGGCAACATTGGCTGCAGGGACAATAAAAATCATTGCTTAGCCGTCCCTTTTATAGACTGTCGCAGCCGATATTGCCCTCGCATAAATCAGTGGCACGACACAGGCCGGGCGCGGCGAGGGAGGGCCGGGCGGGGGGCTATAAATTGACAATAACCAGCATTGTAACAATGACTGCTCATATTTCTGGGCATCATCAGGAGTTGCACTTTTATTGCTTCTCCAAGGCAACAAAAACAGGCCCATTACTCTCGAGAAAAGCACGCACCAGGAATGAAGACAATATCAAGCTAATTAAAAGAATGAGTTTTGATTCCGCTGCTGGTGATTTCTCCGGTTGGCACATGCTTTATTGATTAATATTGCCCGGGCAGACACCGGCGGGATTGCACATTTCCATGCCTGTCATTGCTCTTCCTTGTTGCTTGGCTTTTCATTATGAAAATGCAGTTTCACTCCATTAGCTATTTGGCACAATGGTGAGATGGAATCTAATGTGACAAAGGGCCTTAAACTTGAGGTATAGTTCATCTCCCAGCATCCTAATGGGCATTACCAAACAAATAAATACTCCACTTCTCCACCTCCTCTCTCGTAAAGAGACAGATGCAGCGTTTCCAGGAAGAGCGTGGACAGGAGCTGCCTTACCTGTGATCTCCTTCACCGTGCGGAACACGTTGAGCCGCTCCGGGTCCAAGGCCCCAATCCCGTGGTACGAGTCCCTGAACAAGATTAAACAAGCCAGGTATTACGTCGAGACCCAGCACCGATGCACCAACAACTCTCTATTGGTCTCGTTCGGAAACAGATTTGCACTTTTTACAGTCGCTCATGTACTCTGCATTGTGTAAAACTCATCACGCTTGTGCTGCATGGTGTATCGTCATTGGGCAACTTCTCAGGAATAGAATTCCTGCGGAATGTGTGAAATGGACCCATTTTTGGCGGCTTGGCACGTGCACTTGTGTGTGTTTGGTCCTTTTTTAGTTAATGGAGGTAAATGGTCCCATGGTGTGCGGTTGGATGCTGATTCTCTGATGCTTCTCGAACCCTCTCCAGGTAAGAGACTCGTTATTATTGGAAACTCTGCCATTATCAGTCCGCTTTTTCACCTTCATTTTAAAAGACAAGAGCCATATGAAGGACAACATGAGAGCAAAAGAGAACATGCTCTTCAGTGGATGGACGTCGGGGAACAATGCCCTGCAGAGGTCAGAGGACAATCCATCACCCCTGACATGTCGGGTCTGAGGGTACGGCCTCCTGAGAACATCAGTCGGTGTCTGAAGCCCATCAGATGCCCACCACAGACCAGCGCTGAGTCAGCGGCCTTAAAACGGTGCCAGACACCACGGCACACCGGACGGCTGGACTCAAGGTCCCATCACACAGTGCACGATCTTTTAATATCAATTACTGTGTCAAAAGTGCATCTAAAATTTAAAATATAAAAACAAATGCAAAAATGAAACTGGCTAAAGACAAATAATTACTGCAGAATTAAATACAGTAGGTGTTGCATGTTTCATGCAGTTTGCACGCTGCTGCTGTTCCCACACCGAGAAACTTCGACTTTGAATTTATATGTAAAAAAAATTGCATCATAACAAATTTTCATGCTTTTAAACCTCACGCTTTCGTATCGATCTTAAAGCGATTCATGGTACATCCGTGGAAAAGCGCTGAAGGCAAACCGATTAACCTGTGATGAAAAGACAGGGCACCTCCTAGCCAATCAGAGTCGAGCTTGTATAAAGCCCGTGATAAAAAGGGTGGAACTGTGAGAGACGCAACAGTCTGAGCAGATTACGGCCTGTTTGGTGGACGTGGTGGATTCCCACCCTTTGATGCCAGTGATGAGGAAGATCAGGTTGCCATTGATCTTGGTGCAATTGACGAATTTATTAATGTTGCTGGAGTCCACAGTCTGCGCCGTCTGCAAACTGCCGGTCCCTATCCCGTCACACACTGAAACACACACACACACACACACACACATGAGAAAGAAAGAAAGAAAGAAAGAAAGAAAGAATAAAGAAAGCCACAAAACACATATGCCACCAGCACTGCTAAGTAAAAGTCCCCTCGTATTTATTCCGTTCCTCTACTAATGTTCTCTTCCTGCAGGGTCCCCACTGCTCCATGCATTACACTTTCCACGATGGCAAATTCCACACTTTAATTAATTTACTACATCTGCATCAATTCCAGTTAATGGCCGCCGTAACCCGGGGAAGAATGATGAATGTGGCCGTGATTAACCGGTGGAACCCACATCTGATGGTGATTTATTCGCCCCAGTTCAGCCGCCGCGATGCTGCTGCATTATCATTTTCCCGCAGATTTCCCTCATTACCCCTCTTCCCGACAGAATAATCGAGTGATTAAAAGAATCACCCTTCACCTTTGGGGCAAATGTCGGTGCAGGGGACGCAGATTTTGACGCGGTTCTCCTCCACCTCCATCTTGTTGCTGGGGCAGGCGCGCACGCAGGAGCTCTGGTCCACCACGAAGTTATCTGTGGAGGGCAGGCTGAGTTAGTGGCGGTGGCGGCGGCGCCGGCCTCTGTGAGTGTGAGTGTGGTGCCGCGGTTCCGTACGTGGACACTTCTTGACGCAGAAGGCCCCGTAGGTGTACTTGGCGTTGGGGTTCTGCTCCAGCTGGAAGGAGGTGGGGTTGTAGACCAGCGGCTGGGGACACTGGGTGACGCAGGCCCCGCTGTCGTTAAAGTTGGTGCAGGCCTGAATAAAACACAAGGCGCGCGTCAGGCGGCGGCACATTTTGACGCGCCGCTGTTATGACACATGTCAGGATGTATCAGCGTGACGCCGGTGTAACAGCGGGGGATCTACGGCACCTTTTCATGCCCTGACATGGCACCTGTCACCGATATTAAACCGGAGTGTCACGCGTTTGGCGCCGTTTATGGCGGTTAGGAAGAGCCTCCCGCTTCCTGCCACTAAACGGGAAGGAAATTGGAAGCATTGATCCGCGGCGTCGTGCCGACGGTGAAACGTTCTCTTCATTAACGCGTTTGGCGAACATTTCATCAGCGGTTCCAACCCGCACGCACGCCTCGATGGATGTGCCGGCGGGCTATTGTCACCGCGGCTGTTTGGTGGCCACTAGAAGGTTCTTTGGGGAAAATGTTAGAAAGGTCAGTGGGGGCCGAGCCACCGCGCCGCGGCTTGAAACCGACTTTGTGACGGCGGGACGTGTGACGTACGAAGCAGTCGGTGTCCTTTGGACCTGAGCAGCCCCCGGCGCACTCCCGGTGGCAGCAGTCGCTGACGTAGGGGCCGAAGCAGCGGCCGTCACACTGCTCGGCGCACACCGTCTTCGTCACTGAGGAGCCAAGCACACAGAAAAGCGCCGGTTTAATGCCTGAAGACAAAAGCTGAAATGTCCCATTAAACCAATATTGTTTTATTGGCATCTTTCAATGGACCCTGGAGGTCAGTGATGTTTGCTGCAGGTAACTGCGGCCAAACCGCCGGTGTTTTATACGTTCGTGGATATGCCGTTCGGCGTGGAAATCTCGGCTGTTTTGTTCTACTGAAGTTCTCCCCTCTTTGACGGACGGACGTGTTGCGAACTCCTGTTTTTCGTTCTCCGCGTTGCCGACTGGTAATTACTAAAGTAGACCGCCGGAGGCCAGCGGCGCCGCCGAGCGCCTCGTCTTCTCGCCTCTCCGCCTCCCTCCATAATTGCCTCCCACGCCGGAGCTGAGTCACGGGGGGGTCACCGCCAAGTGAAACCGAGAGCGTGTCCCCCGGCCGTGGAGCTGGCGCGTCTCCGTCCCCCGCGCCAGGAGATGCGAGGAGGCTGCGGTCAACTTCAGGCAAGGACGAGGGGATTTTTTTTTTTCAAAGAAAAGAATTTTATAGCTCAGCTGCTAACAACTGGCCTGGAAAAAAAGAACGAAAAAAAAAAAAAAGAGATATTTCTCTTTTTTTGAGAGCTATTTCTATAATTATATAAGATGAAGCACTGAAACACCAGGTTTCCATCACGTCTGATGGACTGCGGTGCTGAAACCTGAACGCATTCTGATGCATCCTGGGAAATTACGGTACATTTACAGCATTTACCACATGCCCTTATCCAGAGCGACTTCACAATCAGTAGTTACAGGGACAGTGTCCCCCCGGGTTAAGTGTCCTGCTCAGGGACACGGTGGTAGTAAGTGGGGTTTGAACCTGGGCGGGTTCCGGTGAACCTGGTGTAGTGAGATGCAGGGCGTGGAAGGGAACTCACGGCTCTGACACTGGTCCTCCTGATGTCCCCAGCAGCGTCCGTTGCAGGACCGGTGACATCGCCTGCCTGCGGACGACATGCATCAACATCACGCTTCATTTTTTCCTTTAGAGCTCGGGAGGCGGAGCCGATCGATACGGCCTGACAGAGTAAATAAGCGGAAGCATTTGTTTGGCGAGAGTTGTGACTCGACCTCAATAAGCCGCCGCCGCCCCGCCGGTGATGCGCTCTGATGTTGATCAAGTATCTGAAGACTCGCCAGAGGTCACCCCGCCCGCCCGCCCGCCCGCCCGCCTCTAATCCCGCTCCGATTTACTGTCTCATTAACCCACTGCCGAGCCAGTGCGCCGGAAACGAAGGAAAGTGGGCGGGGCCGAGCTGTCACGCAGCGGAGGGGCCCGCCCCCGCCGAGCCGACAGAACTGTCATGGCCTTTCTTTAGCCCGTCCCCCCCCCCCAACGTGCCGTCAATTTTGCCTTAATTGACCGCTGGGTAATTACAGAGTAGGTGGACTGCGTGCCGAGTGTCACCCTCTGCCCCGGCGCCACTTTACTGCCGAGTTATTATTCTAGAAGACAGACTCCATTCTGGCGACGCCCACACACACACACGCACCTCCACACATACAGCCACTCTGGTGACATTTGGACAACAGAACGAAGAGAGCAAGCCAAACAGGGACAAAATGCCAGGGCCAAAAGTCACCCGGCGAAAGGTTGAAGGTTCCAAGTGATCTGCTCCTCTGAAGATCTGGCCCGGTTTTTCCTCACATATATGCTTCCATGAACATTTTTCACATGGATTTGATGTGCTGATGCCAGCAGAACTCCTTTGTAAAATCACCGCGTTTGGCTGCAGCTTTTTTTTTTTGTTTTTTTGACAAAATGACAAATGGCCCTGAGCCGGCGGGAATTTCGGTAGAAAAAACACAGCGCTGATTCAGAATACAAAAAGCACAACGTCCATGATGACTGAAGCCTTTCACCTTGACTGACTTTTAATTGCTGATTATAAAGTGGCTGCACAGTCATGACTGAGACCAGACCCACAACCAGACCACACCCACACATCACAACCAGACCACACCCACGCATCACAACCAGACCACACCCACACATGACAACCAGACCACACCCACACATCACAACCAGACCACATCCACACATCCCAACCAGACCACACCCTCACATCCCAACCAGACCACACCCACACATCCCAACCAGACCACACCCACGCATCCCAACCAAACCACACCCACGCATCTCATCCAGACCACACCCACACATCACAACCAAACCACACCCACACATCCCAACCAGACCACACCCTCACATCCCAACCAGACCACACCCACGCATCTCATCCAGACCACACCCACACATCCCAGCCAGACCACACCCACGCATTCCCAGCCAGACCACACCCACACATCCCAACCAAACCACACCCACACATCCCAACCAGACCACACCCACGCATCTCATCCAGACCACACCCACACATCCCAGCCAGACCACACCCACACATCACAACCAGACCACACCCACACATCCCAACCAGACCACACCCACACATCACAACCAGACCACACCCACACATCCCAGCCAGACCACACCCACACATCACAACCAGACCACACCCACACATCCCAACCAGACCACACCCACACATCTCATCCAGACCACACCCACACATCCCCAACCAGACCACACCCTCACATCCCAACCAGACCACACCCACACATCCCAACCAGACCACACCCACGCATCCCAGCCAGACCACACCCACGCATCCCAGCCAGACCACACCCACACATCCCAACCAGACCACACCCACACATCACAACCAGACCACACCCACACATCACAACCAGACCACACCCACACATCCCAGCCAGACCACACCCACACATCACAACCAGACCACACCCACACATCCCAACCAGACCACACCCACACATCTCATCCAGACCACACCCACACATCCCAACCAGACCACACCCTCACATCCCAACCAGACCACACCCACGCATCCCAACCAGACCACACCCACACATCCCAACCAGACCACACCCACACATCTCATCCAGACCAGACTTATTTGGACAGCCTAAAGGAAGCAGAATAAAAATGTGAAAAGTGAAGCAGTTCAGATCATGTCCTGTACTGGTGATGTACACTGATTTATTTATGTTTTATTTAAAGGTGTGGCCTGGATGAACACTAGATTCTGGGTCATTGGTGTGATGTGTGATGTACTGACTTCTTCATTAGGAGGTGTCTTTGTCTAGGCCAAAATTAAAATCTCCATATAACTAGAACTTGTTTAAAAAGGCATTTCTTTTTTTTGTTATTGTTCTGTCTCTCACTGTTCAAATAAACCTGTCATGGAAACTCGAGAAGGATCATTCCTTTGTAAGATGTAAAACCAGCAGGGATTCAAATAATTGTGACATTTTCCTGAAATGAAGCTCTGGCACCATGACTGGTCCAGCAACAGACCACACCCACCACTGTTCTTGTTCCATCACTAACCTCCCTACCATTACAACACGACCAGCAAGCGGGAAACTCACATCCACTCCCGCTGTTGTTCGACGGCACCACCAGCAGCTCCGCCTTGGGGTTCTTTATGATGTCCTGCCAGTGGATGGTGTCTGCGTGGCACAGGAACTTGTTCTGGTCCACATACACGCCGCCGTTCAAGATCTCTACAAAGACAGAGAGATGCATAACTCAACCCATGTACTGAGAAAATGAATTTAAACAAAAACGACAGAGACACATGGTCAGAACATTCCTTCAGGGCCAGAATTCTGCGGTGAACATATGGTCATTTATCTCTACTGGCCCTACATTTTCATCTTTATCTCGCCAAACAAAAAAGAACCGCCTTGATCATCAAAGAGAACAGATGTGCCTAAAGTAGAGCGCTGCATACCGTCATCTGTCCACTTTTCATCACATTTAATTTGTTATTTCAAATCTTTTTTTTTTTCACATGGGAATTGTGACCAGAGAAGGATAAACAATCATTTTCATATCCATATTCCCTTAAAGCTCAACACTGGATTCAGCTTCTCAGAAAAGTGGAGTAAAAAAATAAATATGCTAATCCATAATCCTACAGACATATGAGGAGTTTATGAAAGATTGGGCTGGATTATGAACACAATCATATTCTCATCTCATGAGCTGCAGATTAGGAATTTATGGATCCATAAGAGATCTGGACCAGCCCTGGATGCCCTACTGAACGTGTGTGTGTAACGCGAATCGCGCTAAAGACTGTAAACTGCACGGGGATCTGTGTGCTGAAGATGGTAAAATATAGTTTAACAACCTAATGTCCAGCTTTGTGAGAATCATAACAAGCCCTCTGGAATTTTCTAGAATTTCTTTGAAGTGGAACTGGGGACCATCATTGATCCCCCGCCAGCAGTGGGCATCTTGTGGTGTGACAGATCTTCTGCTCTTGACCATTTCTGTGAAGGTGGAGAGAACCTCCTCTTTTGAAGACTGAAGCCTGGATAACGAATCTTCTCAAAATGAATCCAACTCATGTGCACATCCAGATTCAGAACCAAAGAGAAGGTACTTTGGTGGGACATGAGACAGATTAAGTCCTAAAGGTGTCTTACATCAGTGTGGACATGGACTGAAGAGACATCATGAAGATCACAGCCAAATTTTACACACCAGTTTGACTGCAAATTTACTCCATCCTTGACCTGTTGATGTTTGTGTGGTGGCCTAGCAGTTAAGGAAACAGCCCTGTAATCAGAAGGTTGCCGGTTCGAATCTGCCGAGGTGCCACTGAACAAAGCACCGTCCCCACACACTGCTCCCCGGGCGCCTGTCATGGTGCCCACTGCTCACCAAGGATGATGGTTAAATACAGAAGACACGTTTCACAGTGTCACCGTGTGCTGTGCTGCTGTGTAACACAATATGACAGTCCCTTCACTGTCACTTATTTATCTTCTCTGATCCAACTGCTCCGTCACTCAGGAGAAGAAGTAAGTCATGTGACCTTCTAGAGGAATAAAGTTTAAAGAGATGCTCTCGATCCAGCAAGTGAAGATCAAGTCCGTGTAATGCGCAGCAAACACCATCAAATTAACCATCAAAGTCCGAAAAGGTATCATTTATATAGATAAGAATATAAGCATTTTTAATAAGTGTGCAATCCAGGAGTAGAAAATAAACGAGACGAGAACATGTCCCCGCTGGGGAGATGGGGACATTGTATGGAGCGCAGTGGCTCTATTCAGGTCACCTCCTATTTACACGACGGCCCTTCAGCTTGTGAATGGAGCAGAGTAACGGCTGCATCCCACTGTGCTAAAGACAATAATACCTCTCCAGCGTTATGGATTTCATCCTGACCTTGTACAAGATGTGGACGTGAGGAGCATCAACTCCTGAAAATGAGCCGTTCTTTAACCCTCTACGCACACATTACACAGACAGAAAAAGTCTCTCTGGGGACATTACAGACATCTTCCAACACGGTCTAATGTAGCTCACACTCTACTTTCTCCACTACTTGGACAGCAGGACCTACAAACACCATAACCCCTCCAGTCAATACATCACATGCCCAGGTCCAACTCCTGCCATGGACAGCTGATTTATTCATCTCAGGACCACGCCCAATACCAACATGCAGATCATCAGCGCTTGAATTCAGTGAACTGGTTAAAAAATTCCCATAATCTGCTCTTCTTTAATGGCATTTTGGGGACATTATTGAATCGGTTGAAATAATCCTGCCCTGAATCTCAACAGTATCGCGCTGTGAACTTGACCCTAACAACCAAACTCCCGTCGCTGAAGTGTCTACTGAAGTGCTGAGATGTGGATTTGTTGCAGGCGATTTCCCTGCCTCCACCGAGACCTTCTGAAGAGCCTTCAGGACAGCACTCCATTATCCACGTTTACGCCCACGCTGTGGCTGAGGAGCTGCGGCGTGTGACAGGGGGGTGACACCACCCAGCAGGGTGGAGGGGACAGTTCGAGCGTGTGAAGCACCTTGCTTACACTTGTGGAAAAGTGCATTTCACACTACAGCAGATATGAAGGAACTCTGGCGGCCTTCTGCAGTCCTACTGGAGGTGAAAGTGGTAAAAAGTCCTCTGTTAATTTGGTGTTAACTAGGCTCCCAAAATGAGCCAATGAGCCAGCACGGCTGCACTGAAGTGAACAGACATTCACGCTTATTACAGGGTGTGTTCACTCACGTCACCCATCAGAAGCTCCGGTCTTCCCTTGTTCCCCACAATTGTATAAAACGTGTGTGTATGTTAATATATCTGGAATTGAAGTGATTGTGAGAAAGTGAAACGTGTCCCCTGTATTTAACTTGGTGACCAGTGGGCACCATGACAGCACGAGTCCGTTCCTCAGCCGCTAGGCCACATCTCAGCACTGCGCATCTCAGTAAAACGAATCTGTTCATCTAACCGCAGGGTCGAGGGGATTAAAATCCATTCGAAATTTTCATAAACCAAAATGTAATTGAATTTAGCAGCAGCCGTGGATTAAGGTGCAAAATGTACGTGAAAAATGAAGACGTCCTCCAGGGTAAAGCAAACGAGACACAGCGACAAAAACCAGGAAAAAAGAAAACGGAAGGAATAAAACGAATCAAAATGTCACCGTGGCGCCTTTATCGGGGGGGAAACCAGCTTCTTTCAATCTTGCTGGGTGTCATGAGGAAATGTGAAATATCGGCGAACACTTGCTCTTGTGCTGCCTGTTGTCTGCACCTTCTTATCTGTGCTTTCCTGCCCCTTCTCATCTCGAGTACGGCACAACACTCGGCTCGCACCCCGAATAAATAAAGAGGCGCGCTGATCATGCTGCCGATGCTGATTCTGAAATCCAGAGTTATAGGATAAAATACCTGGCAACCCTGCAGGTACAACAGGTACAGGGTGGTGGTACGTACGTGGGCGCTAACACTCACACACACGCATAGGGCCAGACGAGGACAGGACACAGCAGGTACCCATGGAGCGGCGGTGGCCTAGCGGTTAAGGAAGTGGCCCCGTAATCAGAAGGTTGCCGGTTCGAATCCCGATCCGTCAAGGTGCCACTGAGCAAAGCACCGTCCCCACACACTGCTCCCCGGGCGCCTGTCATGGCTGCCCACTGCTCACTCAGGGTGATGGTTAAATGCAGAGGACACGTTTCACTGTGTGCACCGTGTGCTGTGCTGCTGTGTCGAAGCGCTGGGAAATATCGGGGAATTTGAGGCCCGTTGCCTCACCCAACATAAAGTAAACTAGTGGCTTAGTGAATTGTGAACACCTGGGGATGTGGCTCAGTGGTAGAGCCGAGTGTAAGGTCCGAGTACAGAGGTAGGTTGCCACTGAGGTCCCCATGATCGAGGTACCGTCCCCACACACTGCTCCCCGGGCGCCTGTCATGGCTGCCCACTGTCGCCAAGGGTGACGGTTAAAAGCAGAGGACACGTTTCACCGTGTCACTATCAAAAACAATCACTTCCACTTCACATAACCCTACTCTTCATATGTAGAAACGTCTGAGAAGGTGGTGCCGTGGCTTTTATGGTCATCACTGACCATCCAGTGCTTTTGATAGGACTGTGCAGAACAACACAGCCCCCAAAGCACAGTGAGCAGAAGACCCCGAGAGGAACGTCTGTCGGCAACTTCTCAGCAGTTCTCTCTGTTCTGTGTGAGGTGCAGACGGTACCGACAGAGCGGGGGCGGCGTCACGCCCCCTCCGTGTTGCCTGGCATCCTCTCTGATAACCATAATCGAGTTTAAGCCCTCCAATTAAATTTCACCCATCTCAAATGCTATTGTTTCGGCATGAATCGTTATGAAAAATGTGTCACATTAGAGGATTGTGGAATTCTTCATAACCTCAAAAAGGCAGAATGGAATAAAAATGGGAGGGAAAAAAGGCACTAAGAGGCAGTGGTAGAAATCAAATGTTCCCTTTTTTATCACTTTACAAATGGCGGTTGTATCAATCACTGCCTTGTGAATCGCTGTGTGTGTTCTGGCTGTGAGTAATGGATTTCACAGCCAAACTACACATAACTGCATTTCTTCTGAAGGTGGGGACACCTTTGGGTGGAAAAGTGTCCTAAATGCATCACAAAAGACCCCAAGTTCTAAATGAATGTCCCTTGGAACACGACTGACTGCTGCAAACTTTTGGATCCTGCGACTGTCACCCATTCGGACACAAGCATAAAGGCCACCAAAATAACCGTCGATTTATTTCTGATTTGAACAGCACTTTTTAGAAGAGCGTTCAAATCCCATGAATAAAAGGGAAGAAGCCGAGTTCCGACCCTCGACCTCACCAAAATCTGCTCCAGTAAGCAGTGTCACTGAAAAGGACACCCGGCAGAGACGTCCAGAAGACGGTATTGACTTTTATCATTCCAATGATAATTCTCACATTCTCAGTTATTCTCGTGGGTGAAATCACACACACACACACACACACACACACACACACACAGGTTGCAGTATTGTGGGGACTTAACAATGGATTGGGCTAATTGGCCAAGTTGCTATTGAGTGAACAGCGGCATGGTGGGGAGGCGACATTCGGGCCTTAATCGAATGCGCTTGTCACCGCGAGCCCTTGAGCTTAATGGCGTTTAGTAGTCCAGCGCTCGACTCACTACTTCGCCTCTCACCCGGCTTTCCCGGCCCGAGAAGCGTGGTAATTAATAGTTTGGACCGAGGCAGGCACATGCATGGAGGGGAAAGTTGTGTCCCCTGCCGCCACCAGTCAACGCACCACTCCTTTTGTGGCCGCAGTTGGGCCTTTGCATTAAACGGGAACCAAATTGCGAACGAAATTGTTCCACTTGCTGTCCACTAAGTGATGCAAATTGGGCGACTCCTCTGCCAATTTGAAAGTTTCTCGGTAAATTGCTCGGTAATTGATTCCAGAAGGTTTTTTCTTTTACTCCCTTGACAGTTTTTAGAGGTGAAACAAAATGCAATCAGGTGAGCAATGAAAGTGGACTGTTCATTAATAAGGCCTTTCACTGATCACGCGTGCTGGAACGAAGCCTTCTGGTGCCTGTCGCCGGTCCCCGGAGGAACCGCGATGCGTGAAGCTCCCCACCATGGCTGCCGCCACGCCCGCCCTGCCATTTCGGCCCCACACATCCACCCGGATGAGTGGCTGTAAACAAAACCCCTCATTATGCAGCAAGGCAGTGGGGACAGGAGATAGCGCGGTGCCAGGCTCTCCGAAAACGGCGCCACGGAGCTGAGGGGTGTCCATAAATGAGGGGTGTTCCATTCTCCATCAACACCCTGCCGGTAAACACTGCATCTGCAGTGCCAGAGGTACGAGTAGCGTTACTCCAGAGTAATAATTCTCAAGTACAAGTAAAACGTAGACATCCAGTCGTGGCCTAGCATTGATTCGGTATTATTTCTTTAACTTTTGGTTTTCGCCCTGGATACGGTCGCATCTGCCATTTTTCATTGTGTGATAAAGTATATAAATGGTTTAAAAAAGTAACGAGTTGAGTGTTGCACGACACATTTACATTTTTACATTTACGCCCTTATCCAGAGAGCCTAACAGTCAGTAGTTACAGGGACAGTCCCCCCCTGGAGACACTCAGGGTTAAGTGTCCTGCTCAGGGACACAATGGTAGTAAGTGGGGTTTGAACCTGGGTCTTCTGGTTCATAGGCGAGTGTGTTACCCACTAGGCTACTACCACCCTCACCCGACACACGAAGTAGCGTTTCTAATTCACAATTGGACTAAAGTAAAATTAAAAGTAATGCTTGTTAACCTACTCTGAGAAGCTTGGCAAAAGTTTCTCAAGTAAATATAACGGAGTAAAACCCTGCTACACTCTCACAGATCTTCATTCTTCTTTCCCACAACTTCAACTTCATCCCTCTGTAGTTACTAGAGCTCTGAACATAACACATGTTCTTCTCTGCCCTCTTTCCATTAACCAACCTATCTGAACACCTTCAAGGCTATGTCATCGTTCCACATCTTCTTCATATCTGTCTTCATGCAACTCCTGGTTCACTGTCTCCACCTCATCCAACCTTTTCTGTCTCTCATTCTCTTCCATCTGCTCTTATAAGGACATTTCCACAGTTCTACTTTATCACCCTAATCTTTCCCCGCTCTGTACACATCCTTTCACTCCTCAGTGTCCAACCTCTCATACAACCTTCTGTTCTGTATAGATGTGATGTGCAGCATTCTGACATGCTAAAACAACGTCTCTAGAAGATGTTTGCAAAGCTCAGCACTGCACACACACCAGGATGAATTTGATACGCACCTAACCTGTATATGTGGGAGGAAAACATGGAAAGCTGCGAGTGACTATAACCCTGGTCTCAGCAGCCATGTGTCTCAAATCCTCCACAAAATATGAACAATAATAAAATGCCAAGGAGGCGGTTAAAAGTCAGGTCGTCTCGACCTTGATTCTCCACTACTGTCTGTGTGGTCACCTTGGTGACATTTCGTAAATGAGATGATCCAGATTGGTGGCGCCGTAAACAGTAATTGCTTCAGCTGCCGCGCATCTCATTAATGACTTTGCGGCAGAACTAACAAATTGCTCAGAGAATAGAGGAAATGTCAACATAAAAGACCTGCAAGACACGGGGTCTTTGCCGCAATGTTCATTATGATGGTGGCATTGCCAGGCTGAGTGGCGCTTTCCAACATGAAACCTGCTGCGTGTAGTTTAAACGCAAAATTTAATCAGTCACAGTTATCCATTACGATTATAGTCTAGATTTAGTCAATGAAGTATTTTTATGAATGCAATTCAATTTAAGCCAGTTGATATTTTACAAGTACCAAGTAGAAGAGACAACATTTTTAAATTAAATTCTGAAATTATATGAAATTATTATGACATTATTGTCACATTATAGACTCATGAAAGTGATTAGTTGTCACACGTCCTCGTTTTTATTCATCAGCAATATTACGTCTTGTTTCCGGCACGTGAAAAAGGACAATTGCCGGAGAAGACAGAAGACTGATATGCGGGTTACTGTATTGCATTTGCACACACACACAGCCCTCTGAGGGCCATCGTGCAGCTTATCTCCAGCTCCCGTGAACTGTCCACATTCTTCCAGGACTTGGACAGGACAGCTGGGACAGAATAGCCTCAGCATGGAAGAGCTGGCAAAAAGCCACTCATCGTGTCACGCGAAAATTTATTCAAAGTCAGACTTCGTTTATCAAGAGCACGGCATTGAAAAGGGAGGCCACGTCACATCCAATGATGCACAGAAGAAAGTTCCACCTCCTGCCAGCTGCACGCCATCCGACGAACGGGCCTATCAGCCAAGAACCACCAGAGTTTACACGGCCCCTGGGGGCCAATAATGACTCCATTGGAGTTCGCTTAGCCACCCTTCCACTCGCTTATGCCATAATGGAGACAAATCTTTATTCTCCAAGCCACGTGTGTCAGGGGCCTGGAGTTAAAGCAGGAATGGCAGCATATCGCCGGAGAACAAAGGGAGCCGGCACACGCCTCTTATTTAGCAGCAATTTAGGGGCCTGAACTGTGTGCCGTGGAGGGGAGGAAATAAATACGCCGAGCGACCAGCTCATGCATTATTTCCTATCACAGGAATCACTTTATAACGCGGCAGAAATGGAATTACAGATTGTATAAATTCAGCTTAGAGGGGAAGAGTGACGCCCAGGGGGAGATAATGTGACGGAGGCCACGCGACGGTAGAATATTTCAGATGGTTGGCACGACTCTACACGCACTCACACGCACCGCCGTGATTTGCTGATCTGGAAGTACATTTGGAGGTCCGCGCATTTATAATGCATTTTATTTTATTTATTTGATTTCAAGCCGAGCTGTGTTTGAAGCTCGGAGATATGTTTTAATCATTCGGCCTCTTAATGATGACACTGCATTCATTATTCATGGGCCTTCTCCCCCAGTCCTCTCCCACAACAGGCCAGCGAGTAGATATTAGGGCAATTTCCATCATTTGATCTTACTGTAATTACAACACGGCTCGCTGATTGCATCACAAGCTTTACACTGAACGAGCAGCATTTTCTGGAGCCCCCCCTGCCCCCCCAGGCCTTGTTTTCTCGCCGCCCGCCTGGCGTCACCTCCCGCTGGTTTCGTGATGACTTCAACCGGGTCCCGCTTCTTCGCCCTCGCTGGGTTTGGGAGCAGGGAGGTTAGCCATCTTTGATGTACAGGATTACAAGTTCTTTATGCTGTTTGTTGTCGGTAATTTTTCATCCATCCACCATTTTGTTTGATCGGTTCCCACAAGGGAACGAACGCTGGAGAAATACAGCCAGCTCTGCACAAGGACACACGCCGTGAGAGAAACACGGATTCCATTTCCTGCACAGGAGTGACCAATAGTGATCAGTGGTGACCAGCAGAACACATAAAAAAGTATATTACAGATAACAAGCAGGCGGTGCTCTCTAATATAAAATACATGAAGGGCGGGGCTTAAACTCCACATGTAGATTATAATATAAGAAACATAAAGGAGATACATGAACGTTATTTCACTGTACTTGTATTATGACAATAAAGGTATCTATCTATCTATAACATACATGAGGGGCGGAGCTTAAACTGCACATGTACACTGTTATATAGGATACATGAAGGGCGGGGCTTCTGATTTACATTTATAACATTTACCAAAGGGACAGTCCCCCCCTGGAGACACTCAGGGTTAAGTGTCTTGCTCAGGAACGTGATGGTAGTAAGTGGGATTTGAACCTGGGTCTTCTGGTTCAGAGGGGAGTGTGTAGGCTACTAGCACCCTATTCTGATAAAAGGGCGGGGCGTCTGAAACAGTACAGAAATATAAAGGTAAACTGCATATGTACACTGTAATACAGGATGCACAAGTAAACAGATTAGGGCGCGAGGACAGGGACATAGTGGCCAGATGAGGTGACCCCTGCTGTATAGGCCCAGGCATTTGGCCTAGTGCCTAGTGGGCAATTATATCAGGAACGGTGATGGGATGAACGGAACACCCTTCAGCTTTAATGCCGTTTTATGGTTACAACTGCCTGATTGAACTGCCTCAAAAAAAACCCAAACCAGGACACACAGGGGGAGCAGGAACATATTAAACACACTGCATCGCCTGGCAAGCCTTATTGTGCCTGTAATTATTTAGCGGAGCCCAGCAGGTGGCTCTTACCACTGGAGAGGGGGGACGGCTGCGGGAAAGTCACAGCAGAGAGGAGTGCCATCGCAATACATTGGAACGCTCGTGAAATGTCAGGTGAAATGGAGCTCTAACCTGAGCCTCTGCGAGGGAATTCTCATTTAAACAAGCCGTGTGTTTAAACACAATAACACCGCGCCGAGAGGTCAGGACGATATCGCCGACACAGGCTCACGGCACCAGAACGCCGTTGCCGAGGGATTATTTTATCTGCCTGATACTGTGTCTATTTGCATTTTGATGAATTTATGCACTTAGTCCTGGTGGTTTGAGAGTATGTATTCCTGATGGGAACAGGCAGCCTGGTTAATGCCCATGTGCCATTATACCAACACAACATCATTCCAGGCCCAATATCACATGCATACCAAGTATCTCGCCATTTTAGGCCAGCTCCCAGCCATGCATTATACATGTACGTACTCCAGCGTACACCCCCAACGTTCCCGTTTTAGACTCAACGTGCTCCGGTGCAGATCCACCAACACCTCCAAATGGGGAGTTAATTAGCATTATTGTGGAAGGAGCAGCTCCTGGCCGTAATTGTTTTGCGCAGCGAGCAGAGAGACCCAGCAGAGTGAAGAAGGCATCTGATCGGGCAGAGAGAAATGGAGGTAGAGAGAAAATCACTCTGGAGTTGTTAAATGTAGAAAAATACAGTAAGGAATAAGTGCAGCATGAATATGCAAAGGAAACATTATTTCTATTCATATCAGTATTTGTTGGGCAGGAAAAGGATTTGGATTCAGAATAAAAACAGAATGTTCATTGATACGTAAATGAATTGAACAATAAACATATATAATGTTTATAGGGTGGTAGTTGTCACGTCCATGTGGGCATGACACGGCGGGTGAACGGAGAGGATGACGAGGAATGACGAGGAATGAAGGACGCTTTCACCTGACATCACGGAACAGGGGTTTAATGGTGATTCACAGGACAGGGGAGACATCCGAGACGTAGACAGTGGTGACTACGGAACATAACTTCAAAGACCTGACAGCGAACAGAAAGGAACAGGGCAGCTTTATACAATTAAACACAGGTGAAAACGATTAGGGAACATTACACAGCACAACAATTAAACTGACAGTAGTAGCCTAGTGGGGTAAAACACTCGCCTGTGGTTCAAGACCCAGGTTCAAAACCCGCTTACTACCATCATGTCCCTGAGCAGGACACTTAACTGAGTGTCTCCAGGGGGGGCCTGTCCCTGTAAGTTGCTCTGGATAAGGGCGTCTGGTACTTGCCGTAAAATGTAAAATAATTGACAGCGTTGCCAGATTGGGCAACGCTTTTCCTGATACTCCGGGCCAGGATTTCCATGTGTTCCCTGATCGCTGTGATCCATTCCAAATATAACTTGGATGTGTGTAACTTTCTCCGGTCTTCCCAAATACACATAACTATAAGAATATTTGTGAAAACAAATCTCCTAGTTTTGAGCCTTTCCCAAATTGGGCTGATTGGACTCCACCCTCCACCATGTTAAAGTCTCCGGCTCTCGTCCATGCAAAACTAACCACCTTTGATTTCATACAAGCTCCTCCTGCCACGCTGATCCTGCATTATGGAAAGGAAGCCGCAAGCGAGCTGCGGCGGTGATATCAAAGGGTCTATTAGACTCGGCCGTGCCGTCTCCCAGACCCTTTTAATAAAAGCAGCGAGATGTTTTCCTGCTTTTATGTACTCCATTATTAGATTTGGAAATCATGAAGCATGGAGAGAGCGAGGGCCGGCGAGATGTTTGGATCTTTCTCTCCATTCTTAAAAAATAATAAACGGTCAGAGAAAGGGACAGACGGAGTACGGAATGTCATTATGACTCCATTAATTGACCAGCCCACTCCCAATACGAGACGTCCTCAAAGACGCTTATCTGAGGCACAAAGAGACCCCATAAAAAGTCGACCCCATTACCAACATGTTTTTAATGACTAATGCACATTTGAAAAAAGGTAAAGCACTCATTTGCACGAAAGCTCCGGTCTCTTTGATATTGGCCAGGAATCAAAGGAGAGCAGAGGCTGCTGGTAGCGGCTCTGATGCTCTTCATTTTGTTCTGATTCTGACAGATTCCCCGCTCTGAACGTCGGCGAGCCTTTTACCAGTGGAAGTGCTGATCGTCACATCTTGGAAAGGCTCATTTGTCCCCAAAGGACAATGCTTGCTGGGTCTCCCCTAGACAAGGTCACCCCACCACCAGTGCAGCAGACAGGACTCTCCACTGGTGGTTCCAGGTGAAGCCGATCTGGCGTTGAAGCTCAGGGGGGGGCTTGGGTGTTATGGCTGCAGTGTTATGAAGAAGCGATCGATTGTAGAGCCTGCGGCAAGTTCCCGTCCCCACGGGGACGTTTCATCAACCGCCCGGAGCTTTTTTAAAGCGTGGACGTTCTTGCGATTCCGCGATTCACCGTGGGTCCTGAAAACTGTCCTCTTCTGAGACAGTGACGGTGACATTTGAGGTTGGAGAAAATCCATGTGGTGAATATGATCTTTACATGATGAAACGTGTATCCATCATGTCTGTTTAGAACTTAGAACACACACACACACACACACACACACACAGAGTAATAAAAATTTAAATGCTGAGTTTTTGATTTGATGCAGGGACACGTTCTTCTCACAAAGTGGCGCTGAATGCTGCTTTGCATGATATGAGGGGCTCAGACCCTCACAGAGAGATGTTTACCACCAACACCAAAAACCCCACAAAAAGCCCACACACACAGAACATCATGACATCCGTATGGTGACGTGAAAAACAAAGCCACACATTCGCCGCCGTGTGCTGTCAGGAACTCTGCTCTGGGTAAAAATGTCATTAATTAAAGTGAGGTTGCGGTAGAGAGGGACCTACCCGTGAGGTTCTTCAGGCCCAGCTGCCTCAGGCCGAAGTATCCGTCCCGCCGGTAGTTTAGGAAGATGGCCAGGGCGTAGCGGCCCTCGTACAGCTTGGTTCCACGCACGATGCGAAGGTTCTCCAGGGGCAGGTAGTCAAACTGGTTGAGCGCCACCAGAACATATCCGGTCACCTCGCGGATGGACTGCGTGGACAGACAAGAAAGTTGAAATGAATTAAGGAGTCAACACCTCGTCTCCGACATTTTAAGACGATGCCCTCAGCAGGCAGAGTGACGGTCCTGGACGAGAGGACGCCCTCAGCTCGCGGCTAAAAGGGAAACTTTCACCCAAGAACGGCGGCTAATCAGAGAGCTGTGATATCATTTAGAGAGATAATGGCCCCCGAGACCAGAAAAACCCCGCTGACTGACGCCCATATCAATCACGCTGACAGCCAATCCCGTCGCAGTCTGCAGCGTCATTAACGGGGACCCTGAATCGGCCGCTCATGAAAAATTCATCGTCACTGACAGCTGTCACCTGTCATTCAGGTTAACCTGCCCTACAGCGAGTGGCCGTCTTTAGGAGGAAACCTCCACCTCCCTGCTCAGGAGACGATGGTGGAGTTTCTGAGTGGGGTGCATTCAGTTTCTCTACAATTTCACAGTGGCGGAAGGAAGAAGATGTTTCGTGGACAGGACAATGGAGTCTGGGGAAGCAACAGACGTCAGCTCCTGGATGTTAACGGAGGGAGAAGAAGCTGGTGGAGCTCCTCACCTACTCTACCTCATAACAATTCAACTTTACAGATGACCTTTCAGTTATTTGCAAAGAAAGGTCTGGAACTGAGAAGGTCCTCTTAAGCCCATTGATTCTCCGTTCCTCAGTCGTTCCACCGAGAATCCGAGCTCCAGGATCTCATGTGTTATGGTCACCCTCCACAAACAGTCATGAATAAGGTCAGCTCAGGTCAAACAAAGATGCCACGAATGATCCTGAACATCAATGTTCCTAATAAGTGAAGTGAGAGCTGATCATAACTAGATAATAAACCCCCGCACCAACTGCCGATTCTAATCCTCGAACCTCATTGCCCGTTCCTGGCCACCTCCAGGCCAGCCGAGAACCGCAGCAGAAGCGGCTCTCTGTTCCCTAGCAACCTGAGAAAACGGTGAGAAGGCACGTGACAGGCCGGGTTTTGGGTTCGTAATGAACTAATTCAATTAAAGGATTACTTAGCTGCGCTTTTTGCACTCTCTCTGTTTACTCTGATGCTGTTTAATTTCCCTCTCTACCCAAATAGTCATTAGGAAGCCACTAGATCAATACGTCTCTGCTACCGGAGCGGGGGCTGATGGGAGGAGAGCACAAAGCGTCCCCGTTCCTCCGGCCCACGCTCTCGCGTTCATCGGTTCCCCCAGATGTGGTTTTACCCTCGCGGTGACCCGTGGCCACGCGTATATAACAGCACCTGCGCGAGAAGGTCCCCACCGCGTTCTCCGACCTTCTCCAGGTTCCCTCAGGACCCGTCTCGCTCTCTCCGTCCACAGCAGCAGCGGGCGTCCTTCCTGTCTATTTACAAGCGTGGATTCCGGCAGTGTGTGTGTGTGTGTGTGCGCGCGTGTGTGTCTGTTTGTGTGGTGTATGTGTGTGTGTGTGTGTGTGTCTGTTTGTGTGGTCTATGTGTGTGTGTGTGGTGTATGTGTGCGCATGTATGTGTGTGTGGTGTATGCGTGTGTGTGTGTGTGCGTGTGTGTGTGGTGTAATTGTGTGTATGTGTGCATGTGTGTGTGTCTGGTGTATGTGTGCGCGTGTATGTGTGTGTGATGTATGCGTGTGTGTGTGTGAGTGTGTGTGTGTGGCGTATGTGTGCGCGTGTGTGTGTGGTGTATGTGTGCGCGTGTATGTGTGTGTGATGTATGCGTGTGTGTGTGTGAGTGTGTGTGTGGGTGTATGTGTGCGCGTGTGTGTGTGGTGTATTTGTGCGCATGTGTGTGTGGTGTATGTGTGCGCATGTATGTGTGTGTGATGTATGCGTGTGTGTGTGTGAGTGTGTGTGTGTGTGTGGTGTATGTGTGCATGTGTGTTGTGTGTGTGGTGTATGTGTGTGCGCGTGTAGTGTGTGTGTGATGTATTCGTGTGTGTGTGTGTGTGTTGTGTGTTGTATGTGTGCGCTTGTGTGTGTGTTGTATTTTTGCTGCGTTATTTGTTTTTGATGTATTCTGTTGTGGTTGTTGTTTGATTGTTGTGGTTAATGTGTGTTTGTTGTTTTGTGTGTTTGTGCGCGTATGAGCTTCAGGGGTAAAAACCCTGCAACCGAGCCAAATATGATTTATGTTGCTGATGCCGTCTATGTCGCTGATGGCGTCCTGTTTGCCTCCAAACAACCATGCCAGACGGAGTCAAATTGACAGTCAGGACACCTGCAGAGTCGCGGCAGGAACGCGGCGTCCCGGGGACTCGGCCCGGTGGTCCTTCACCGCCAAACATGGCGCCGAACAGCGTCATAAGCCAAGGTTACGTCATCCTGTTTCACACTGACCGTCCTGATTTACATTTACCAGACGCCCTTATCCAGAGCGCCTTACGCCAGTAGTGACAGGGACAGTCCCCCCCTGGAGACACTCGGGTCCAGTGTCCTGCTCAGGGACACGACGGTAGTAAGTGGGGTTTAAACCTGGGTCTTCTGGTTCAAAGGTGAGCACTGGTCCAACCAGCCTGGAGACACCAAGGTTCCTTCATTCTTAATTCATTTCTGTTCACTCAGATCCAACATAGAAATCACGACAAGCAGGTCTCAAATTCCACCTCAGTCCATGTTTATTTCCATCATGTACAGTAGCTGGATGAGTCTGGAGATGTTCACCGCGCCGGGAAGACGTGCAGGCAGGGATTAATGGAGGTGGAAAAGGAAACCCGCTGCGTAATGACACCATTACCCACAGTTGAGAAGATGGGAGCAGCATTACGCCAATTTGCCCATTTTCATACATTTGGAGCTTTTTCATGTTTAATGTGTTTAACGTGGACGGAGGTGTTTCCTCCTTCTTTATCACATCATCATCATTTCTTTTCTCGTGATCTCCGTCTGTATTTTAAATCGCATTACACGGCTTTCCCCCGATATCAACATCGCTGTCCTCCGGCACCGACGGAATGAATGATTCATGTTGCTGCAGCCAAATGAATGGAGATAATAAATAGAATAGAAAGATAAATAGAATTAAGAATTGCCAATGTGGAACAATTCATACATAAACGTGCAATATAACTATCAAATTCATGAATCTCAGCATTTCTGCAGTTTCTCTGTCAATATTTACATGGAATTCAATGCCAGGAACATGATGCTGCCATCAAAGACAAAGATGTTCCGTTGTTCTGTTGACTCAAATAACCCACCAGAAGAAAACATACAAACTCATTTCATCAACGATAAATAATAAGAATGAGCCCTAAAAAATATGAATCTGTTCTTTACTGACCTATACCAAGTAAACTGGCGATAAATCACAGATGAGCCCAAAACTGAATATTAACTGGACTGGTGTGGACCAACATTATAATGTTGCGTCTACGCTCTGGAAGGATCTTCTCACGGGGGTTCCACTTCAAACGTGCTGCACATCTTGAATCTTTTATCGTGAAGTGATGTGAATTAAAAGGCCAGTCCTGATGTTACTTTATATCTCTTTGTTACACTATGACACTAAATGCTGTAATAGCTGAAGTAAAAATGTGGATTAAACCTCTTATGCAACCAGGCAGAAGTTCAAAGTGCCTTTGATTTTCTTCTGACTGTCAGAACGTATGAAATTAATGAAAAAGGATGTTATTAATTTCATTTCTGCACCAAAGCACGAAAGCGTCCGTCAAGTCCAACACACTGACCTATGAAGAGCATCGCTGCTCACACACACACACACACACACACACACGAGTTCAGCAGGTGGCCGAAGTGGGAACGAAGCCCTCACCCACGTAAAAACCTGCTCGCTGTGGTTTTTATTGCTCTGGTAGCGTCTCCGGCTGGTTTATGACCTGCAGCACAACAGAGACAAAACACCGAGCTGTTCCTTTAAACAGAATGATGTGTGTAATCCATCAGGCCTTCAACCATCTACTGATAACCTCGCTCCTCAGTTCCTCCTGGAGCAGGTCCTTCACCGCCTCATCACTCCCACCTTCAAATCACAACTCGTCTGGAAGGTTTTCCCTTTTTTGTTAAGTGTCCTTGCGTCGTTGTTATTATTATTACTATTATGATCATTCTGATTATTATTCTGATTTTTTGGTTATGTAGGTCCAGGTTAGAACTGCTGGGGAGATGAATGAATGGAGGAGTGAGATTTCAGAAACACACACACACACACACACAGCTTGAAAGGAATCTCATCAACAGGCAGACTTGTGTGTTGTCATCATCAGCAATACGAACAGGAAAGCGGGGAGGTGGACAGCGGTGGACAGAGGGCCTTTTATTTGGGAGATTTGTCCACGATTGTTCATAAGACAGCTGTGAATTAATTATAATTGTGTTTCACTTTTCAGTAGTCTGGTTCTATGAGATGTTTTGTGTGTGTGTGTGTGTCTGCTACACAGACATCCGTATGCGCAGATTTAATTGCCACCCATCACAGATGGATGAATTTCTGTAAACGTAAATTGAAACATAAGATTTCATAAGTAAAACAGTATTCTGCTTTTTATAGTCACTGTGTCATGTGACCTGCTGCTGCTCCATGATGTTGGATCAGAGAAGATCCAGAGAAGCTACACAAATCTGTATCAAATAGGGCAAGTGATTAAATATAAAAGTGGCAGCAGATGAGCCACTGCTGAAATTATATAGTAGATGGTCTGAATGCACCAGAACTGGACACCACTGGAAAAACCTCCCTGTTTGAAATGACATGGCGAGGAAGGAGGACGCATACGCACAACGTCACGAGATGGGGACAAGGGGAACATCACCAAACAACGACCCGACGGCGAACAGACACAAACTGGGCAGCTTTATACAGTCATACACAGGTGACAACAATCAGGAAACATAACACAGGACCAACATGACACTCCGGACCCGGAGTGGCCCCTGCCGGACCGGATCATGACACATACCATAAATCATCTCAGCAAATGCAGGGACGTTTTGTCTAATTTTACAACATTATAAAAAGAAGACATCTGAGATTACTGCAAAGGCGTTGAACGAAAAAATATGTTACTGAGTCAGTGAAAATGAGGATTGAACACAAGAAGAAAGTGAAAAACGACATCTGAAAGTGGCTTTAGAAAATATGGAAAATGGACAATTTGCAGTAGAGCATCTTGACCGTGATCTCAACCTAAAATATTTAGTCATCAGTCTATCGCATACTGACATTCACACTCACCAGAAGGAGATTACCACGCACCAAATACGACACCGCGGCTGCTACTGATCCAAAAGTGCTAAACGTGTCCTCCCCCAGCGCCTGATGACGTATGACGTCCACCACGACTGTGCACAGCAGCATCTGTCTAGAGGACCCCTGCCCTTTCCACGGCTTCACACATTTGTTCCAACCACCAACCCGGCGCGGGCAATTAATTACGGAACGGTGTCTGGGAAAACCCCGACAGAGAAGATTATTAGATCTCCGAGGCCCACGGTGCAGACAGCACATCGTGCGCTTGAATGATGAGGGGGAGGGCAAGGAGGGGACGGACCTGGTGGAGGAATCGGGGTGGTAACAGGTGGGCTTTCTTGGTCGGCCACGGCCGGTCTTCACAGGGATTTCGACCGGAAAGAGCCGTGCCGCGAGGCCAGAGCGCTGTCTGTGCCACCATTCGCATTCCAATTGCCGTGGAAACAATATAAACGTCACTGTCACTGGTTAATGCAATCTGTTTGTTCCGCTCTGTGTGGCGGGCAACATGACGGCGCGCACATTTGCCAAAAACCAGCTGTCACCGGCAGATATTAAAAACCCATAGAGGGAAAGTATTGGAGGACGCCCATAAGCGAGGCAGCGTTGAGTACACATTGTGATGTGGAAAAATGGTCCGTTCCCATGGACAGGTGGGCCTGACAGACAGTAATCATGCAGCGAAGAACTCTCTAGAACACGGTCCCTGTTTATTATTCTGATTCCGCCGGCTTGACTTCCCCTGTAAACAGAACGTAAATCTGGCGTCACCGTTAAAGTTAACACGTGGCCATTAAAGCAAATGAGTCCTTCAATGGGTGACGAGAGCAGGAAAACCCATTCGTCAGTCTCGTTCTGACCACGGCACGGTTCTTCAGCCAGATCGGCTTCTTCTACGGGTAAATACCTCACTGCGGGCGCCTGGGATTTTTGACAGAGAGCCGAGAAGACCATGTGCCTACCATCTCATCTCAAGCACTTCCGGAATAAACAATACATTTCTATTTTTACGAACATATTGTATTCAGGCGGCAGTCTGGGATCGATCATGCTTCCCAGAGCACTAGAGCAGATCTCCGAGTTGCTCCTCATCCTTCAGCAGGTTACGAGCGAAGGTCCTGCAACAGTGACGTTGAGGCCAGGACCCAGAGAGTGGACCCTGCTGAAGAGCCACATTCTAATTGATTTAGCGCAATAATCGCGACACAGGTATGTCCATGTCGTGGTCAATATTGTCCAATTTGACACACAAAGGACGCGCGAGGGAGCGTTTCTGATGAATGGTGATTGTTCAATTATAGCGCGCTCTCATTGTCCCGCCTTTTAATTCCGCAGTAATCACTTCCTGCTGCCTGTAAGGAATTCATTTCACCCCCGAGACCCCGGGCCAGGGCGCGGCGTCACATCTAATCAGGCCCGCGCCTGGAATGGTGGGACATGAGCTGAAATCTATCCCATAATGCATGGCGGAGATGTTGGGATGGTGGTCGTCTCATTTCCATCAATCTCGTGCTAATAAGAAAGGAAGTGGAAGCAGCTCGGGGGCAGGAGAGACAGGGTCCGTCCATCAGGTTCCCCGCAGGTTCCTCGCAGGTTCCTCGCCGCCCCGCAACACCACAAAATATTGTTTTATTCAGGTTAGCGTTTAGCATTTGGCACACAGCTGGGCCGCGGAGTGGAAGCGAGCTTCTCCAGGCTCGTCCAGCCTCGCGCCCGGCAGCGTCTGCCACCCGTAATGCCAGGAATCCGTCACGTAATAAAACATAATTGCCTGTCTCTGGGAGGAGACGAAGCTCTGCGGCGGGGTGTTGGCTCGGCTCCGCCGCGCCGCTGTCAGCCTGACACATGGGCCCCGGCGAGCCAGCGCCGGGGACATTCAAAGTGACAGCTTTCTGTCAGCCGCCCAGGAGTTACCGGAGGCGGCGGAGTCGCAAATCGATTCTTTAATGCGCCCGCGGCCCCCGGACCATTGATCCGGCGGTCCCAGGGCCTCCTGGTTAATCAAGTCCAACGTGAGAAGGGGGACGGCCACGGGCGGGACGTGGCGTCACCGCCGAGCCGAGGTTTTAATGAACGTTAAGACGGGAACCAGATTCCCTCTAATTTCCCTCTCGCCTCGTCCGTACGGCGTCCCGCTCCGTCTGTCCCCCCCCGTCTGTCCCCCCCCTGCTCAGCAGCGGCTGTGGAAATAATTGGCAAGCGGTTGCGTCCGCCATCTGTCGGTTAGCACGCGTGTTCTCCCGACGCACCGCGCGGTTCTATAGTAGCAAAGTGCTACGTGTACGGCTGCGATGCGATACGGAGATACGAAGCGGCCGGAGCGGCACCTCCATTCCACCAGGACCTCCAACCCCCTCATCGCCTCAACGCTCTTCTTCTTTTCCTTTGGCACTAATTCCCGCGTTCCAGGACGCGTATAATTAGCGCGGCGTTAATATATGGAGGACGCGGCGGCGTTCTGGCAGCTGGAAGGGGTGAAGAAGCGGGTGAACGTTAACAACGTGCTAATTTCACCGTAAAGAGCTATAATCACGGTCAGCGGTCCCTCGAGTGACGAGGCCCACTCGCGCTGTCACGCCGGGACGGTAATGGAACGACAGGCCTGGTCTCCACCTCCTGCGCCCGTTTAACCTTTCACGGAATTTCATTATCCACGGCTAAAATGGAAAAGATAGCTCATTTGTATTAATATTAGTGTACGGGTTCCTTTGTTTCGCAATAAGGTTCATCAAAGCCTCGGTTCCGCAGCAGACTACGGCAGCGGTGGCGAGCCGGACGGTCCCTTTTAATTCTCTTCTCCCTGATTAATCACCGGCTCCATTCCCGACTACATCCTAATTACAAGCTAGCGATTGGATTTCACGGGGTCGATGGTGAGAAGGATGGAGGGGTGAGAAAGGAGAGGCTCTTTATAAAGTCCTCCCACAAGCAGCGAGAGGCGCGGTTGGGATTCGGCATTTCCGAACCATTCCGTACGGCCGTCGACTGGTTGAAGCATCAGATACACCATCATCTCCTCCAGACCATAATTACCTGTGGAAAAGTCATTCCAGAACATTTCACTCACAAGAGTGCAGTCTGCACTAATTGCAAAGGTTAAGTTGCTGTTTAGTGGCGCCAAAAGACCCTCCCCACTTTTTGGGGACAAGGACAATGACAGCAGAAGGAGGGCAGTGAAGGCTGGAGTTCCATCCAAAGATGAGAGGCGCTTTGATATGGAACAGACATGAACCAATCAAATATTCACAAAAGGTTCAAAACGGAGGGGCTGCAAAAAAAAAAAAGAAACCCTCGGAAGGGGCGGGGCCGGGCGGGGTCCCATAGATCACGACAGAGCAGATGATCGGAGACGTGGACACGCTGCTGCTCGGCGCTGGGCCTCGTCCTCTTTATTTGATTTTACTCTTTCCTTTTCTTTCTCCATCAATCACTTGTGTTTTCTCTCTGGCTCCCGCAGCCCGTACTCTCGCCCGGCGCTCGCTCGCTCGCTCGCCCGCCCGCCCGCTCGCTCGCTCGCTCGCCCGCCCGCCGCCTCCCGGGCCTGTCTGGTGGCGCTCTGTGATAAGGGTGCAGTAATCAGTGCTCTTTTCGGCAGCGCTGTCCAAATGTGAGTGATGCTATTCATCTCATTCTCTCTCCTGTCTCTCTCTCTCTCTCTCTCTCTCTCTCTCTGTGTATGTGAGAGAGAGAGAGATCGAGCATCAGACAGACTGAAAGGAAGTATAGAAGTCGTGTGTGTGTGTGTGTGTGTGAACAATAAAGAGCATGACAGCGATGTGCCTCTTGTTTGTTTTGAGGTGTGTTTGCATGAGAAAAATTGTAAGAAACAGAAAGATGACAGACAGACAGAAAGTGGAATGGTGTGTGTGTGTGTGTGTGTGTGTGTGTGTGCATGTGTTTGTCAGCATGTTCTTGTTTTCAGTGACCATTACCCAGGGTCACCTGATGTCTTGACTCCGCCCCAACGTCCCAGCATGCCTTTGTGAACCCTGCTGTTCCCTCAGGAGAACATATGGAGGCAGGTTTGAGTGGATTAGATTTAATTTGGCTGGATTACAGCGTGGGGGACGAACTCCGCCTTTATCGTGGCTATTGTGGGCGTGGCTATTTACTAGGCACTCGTTTGCATTTCTGTGTATGAAAATGGAAATGCAGGATGAAGCTATAACCGTCAAGCAGAGAAAAGGAAGGATGAAGAGAGACTCAGACAAGGACTCTCACACACACACACACACACACACACACACACACACACACACACTGTAGTGCCTGAAGGCACTGAAGACAAGGAATGGGAGAGAAGAAGAAGAGGGAGGGGAGTCAAGAAAGACGGAAAAAAGACTCGTTTCTCAGTGGTTAAAAAAAAAAGAACAAATCAGACACTGCGATTTAATGACTCCGCCCCCCACCTCCCATCACTAAGCCCAGCCTGATAGCCACAGCCAATCACAGGCCAGCACGTGTTGAAAGTGTAGGCCAGAACTTGGGGTCACGGTGACCCTGACCTCTGACCAAATTAGACTCCATTTGATCCATCATGCTCTGAAAAATGATTCTTCAGATTAATAGTAATAACAGTACATGATCATCCAACAACAGTAATAATAATACATGACGCCACAGTGACCTTGACCTCTGACACCCAACATTTAAGGCTTGTAGTACAGAGACGAGGAGAAAACAGAGCAGAAACAAGTCGGTATTTAGCAAAAATACCGATCGACAAATACGATCGTTGAGTGACAGTTTCAGGACCAGTTTACCGTACGGTAGTTCTACACTCAACAACGTTTCCAAAAAACCGGCAAAGAAACATAACGTTATAAAAAAAACATACAATCTCTCAACAAGTCCAGCTATCTTGAATGTTACGTGAGTGGCAGAGTGCAGTGAGGTGAAAGTGAAGTGACACGGCGAAACGTGTCCTCTGTATTTAACCGTCACCCTTGGTGAGCAGTGGGCACCATGACAGGCGCCCGGGGACCAGGGTGTGGGGACAGTACCTTCATCAAGGGGACTTCAGTGGCACCTCGGCGGTTCGGGACTCGAACCCGCAACCTTCCAATTACGGGCCCGTCTCCTTACCCACCACCAATGCAGATCTGATACCAGAGAAGCTTCCCTCACCATCCACAGAGGCAGGAGACCCCAGGAAGCCCCGCCCCGTGGACAGTGTGGCCACCAGGCACCTGCGGGCACCGCAAAACTTTCTCAACCAATCAGCTCTCACCGTACAGCTCACGTTCTTTAATTGGTCGGCTCGTTCATCTGCGCTGATTAGGGCCACAATCAGAGGGATGGAGATGAGGGCGCCTGCCGATTGCATTTATTAAGCACATGAAGCCACCCTCAGAGTTTCATTTCATCTAAATGAATATTAATGAGGGCAGAACAATGAAACGTGGATGTATGGTAATGCGCTTTTCACCCTCTTCAACAAAACTGAAGCATGATGGGATTTGCTCACAACAGAATGACGTTCAATGATAACCACTATTTATAACATTATTTATTGTTCAAATGAACTAATTACTGATCATGACAGATTTTGCATCAGCAGGTCAAATGTGAGGTGGTTTACATTAGCCAGGCCGATAACGAGGAGAAATCCTGAACTTGTTCCCTGCTCGAGAGTTGGGCAGCAACACACTTTCATCACATGAGATGTATAAGCAGCGTTAAAGTCCGGACTTTCCAACATGCGAAATACTATAACCAATCACAGAAAGACGTTTAAAAGCAGGTACTATACGCCGGTCATTTACCACGCCAGCTCAGCCTGAACCCATGTTAGAGATGTACAGCTGGACCGTGCTTCATGACCAGTGCTGCTCCTCTCCGGTGTGGCCCTGTGTTAGTCTACAGAAAAGTGACGGCGAAGTGATGGTCATTGTGAAGCAAGTGGGCACCATGACAGGCGCCCGGGGAGCAGCGTGTGGGGACGGGACCTTCATAAAGGGGACCTCAGAGGCGGATCGGGATTTGAACCGGCAACCTTCTGATTACGGGGCCGCTTCCTTAACCGCTAGGCCACCGCTGTCCCGATGGTGGGGGCAGAACAGAGCAATGTGGGTCCTAGTGGTGGAAATTGCCCTAAGATGAAGATGTGAGAAGATCTTTGGTAGCGGATGAAGAGGCCAGAAGACGGCAGGTCCAGACGCTGTGGATGTGGGGTCGTGGAAGCTGCTGGCTTCTACCTGGACCAAGACGAACCCCATCAGGTCACACAGAACCGGAGCGGATTTCTGCAGCACCAGCACCAGCACCGTGCTCAGTGGGGCCATCTGCGCCGGGCTCCACCGGGAGATTACCCCCCCAGGATGGAGGCAGCGAGATGTCCAGAAGAAGGTCCGGGGAGAACGTGTGAGACAGGGAGAGCTGTTCACACCTGCAGACACCCCTTATCAATCCCCCAGATGCCTAATTGTTGTGCTAATGATGCCGCGCCTAATGGAAATGTTTATGGTTTCCATTTTGAAACGGCGGCAGGGTAATTAGCCGCACCTCAGCTCATTACACCAAGCAGGAGGAAAAGTGAGAGATAACAGAACGAGGGGCTGGGGGCTTTTTGGATGTGTGTGTGTGTGAGGTGTGTGAGGTGTGTTTCCTACACCGGGATGATACGTCTGCTGTTTATTCTCCTGTCCGGCAGGAAATGATAAGATGCGATTATGACAGTTCATGGTCGTTTTTCTCATCAGAAGTGAACATTTCCACCATGAGCCACATAAGGAATAAATGAGCGACAAAAATCATTTTCTATTCACTGTCAGAGATGAAGATCACATTCAGATGGCAGGATAATTC
Organism: Denticeps clupeoides; assembly: GCF_900700375.1. Lineage (NCBI taxonomy): Eukaryota > Metazoa > Chordata > Actinopteri > Clupeiformes > Denticipitidae > Denticeps > Denticeps clupeoides. The sequence continues at coordinate 64,033 of NC_041711.1, forward strand.
GATATAGAATCGGTGGTTTTGCAGACGCGTTGGCGCTCACCTTGAGGAAGGACAGGTTGCGGTTGTGGTCTATGCTGGTGATCTCCAGGTTGCCCATGACAACTTCACAGTTTTCATAGAGCTTGCGGAGGGTGCGGTACTGCTGGTCCAGATCGGACAGCGTGCTGAGCTTATTATCAGTGCCTGGGCATACTGAGAGAGAGAGAGAGAGAGAGAGAGAGAGAGTTATAAAACGTCCAGGAGAATTTCACACCAGGGTCACTGGTCTCTCAACCAGGAGCAGCACAAATACACAACCCACACAAATACAGTTAAACACAGGAGAAAAAGGATGAGAAAACCTGGTTTTATTTGCCTAATACGAAATCTAATACTGCATGTGGCTGATCTCAGAAATGGAAAAAGGCAAATAAAGACATTTAGTCTCCTGTGATTGTCCCCCTGCTGCACATGTTTACTGAATAACAATCCAAAATGATTTATTTCTTTAATTCTGCGGCCTTCATTATCTCTCGCGTGAAGCTGTGAAACTCATTCACACACAAGCCTCACAGGCCACATCTGTCGCTATAATACACACGAACACACACACACACACACACACAGAAGAGGAGAGGAGAGGAGAGGTGAGCAGCGATGATGTTCAGCCCCCAGATATCACGTTGGACACGCCCCCTTTAGCCTCGGCGTGGGCAGCCGACTTGACATGTAATTAAACCCACGCCTGTTTCCACCTATCAAACACCCTCGCCCGTCCACTTCTGTGCCATCTGCTCCATCAGCTGCCCATCCTGACTGCCCTGCGGAGAGCCTGGGGGAACCGCTATCTTTCATTATATAGTCATAAATGATTTATTTAACTGTAGTCCGTGTTTCACTTTGGCTACATTTCTGTCCGATGTTATTTATATACATTAATTACATATTTAGCACCATTTAGATTGTAGTGTTTCCCCTGCTACACATTTTGACCTATGAAAATGACTTTAAAAATGACAGTTAATGCCAGCACTATTCCAGTGAAATTCCATACAAAATCAATAAGCACATTTTGGATGTTTGACTTTGTTTTGAACCTGCTTGTGTGTTTGTGTGTGTGTGTGTGTGTGTGTGTGTGTGTCCATTACTACTCTCTCTACACTGTGATCTCTGGTCACCATTATTTTGCATGACAGCTCGGTGCTCCTTAATTTCCCATTCCTGCTTTCATCTCAAATGAAAACAAGAAAAGAGGGAAGGTGACAATAGAAGGTGACAAAGGCATCACAGATTGTGAAGACAAACTAGAATCTGCTTGTGTAACTCTTATTATATTACAAGGGTGAGGGAGCATGCAAACAGAGGAGGGGGAGGAAGTGGCAGTAGTGTTAGTAGTGGCTATTGTGCTGGTGGTGTTGGTGTTGTAGGAGGAGGTGGTGATAGTAGGGATACGGGTGTTGGAGGTGTTAGTTGTGGTGATGGTGGTGTTGTAGGTGGAGGTGGTGATAGTAGTGACACTGGTGTTTGAGGTGTTAGTTGTGGTGATGGTGGTGTTGTAGGTGGAGGTGGTTATAGTAGGGATACGGGTGTTGGAGGTGTCAGTGGTGGTGGTGTTGTAGGTGGAGGTGGTGATAGTAGTGATACTGGTGTTTGAGGTGTTAGTTGTGGTGATGGTGGTGTTGTAGGTGGAGGTGGTGATAGTAGGGATACGGGTGTTGGAGGTGTCAGTGGTGGTGGTGTTGTAGGTGGAGGTGGTGATAGTAGTGATACTGGGTGTTTGAGGTGTTAGTTGTGGTGATGGTGGTGTTGTAGGTGGAGGTGGTGATAGTAGTGATACGGGTGTTTGAGGTGTTAGTTGTGGTGATGGTGGTGTTGTAGGTGGAGGTGGTGATAGTAGGGATACGGGTGTTGGAGGTGTTAGTTGTGGTGATGGTGGTGTTGTAGGTAGAGGTGGTGATAGTAGTGATACTGGTGTTTGAGGTGTTAGTTGTGGTGAGGGTGGTGTTGTAGGTGGAGGTGGTTATAGTAGGGATACGGGTGTTGGAGGTGTCAGTGGTGGTGGTGTTGTAGGTGGAGGTGGTGATAGTAGTGATACTGGTGTTTGAGGTGTTAGTTGTGGTGATGGTGGTGTTGTAGGTGGAGGTGGTGATAGTAGTGATACTGGTGTTTGAGGTGTTAGTTGTGGTGATGGTGGTGTTGTAGGTGGAGGTGGTGATAGTAGGGATACGGGTGTTGGAGGTGTCAGTGGTGTTGTAGGTGGAGGTGGTGATAGTAGTGATACTGGTGTTTGAGGTGTTAGTTGTGGTGATGGTGGTGTTGTAGGTGGAGGTGGTGATAGTAGGGATACGGGTGTTGGAGGTGTCAGTGGTGTTGTAGGTGGAGGTGGTGATAGTAGTGATACTGGTGTTTGAGGTGTTAGTTGTGGTGATGGTGGTGTTGTAGGTGGAGGTGGTTATAGTAGGGATACGGGTGTTGTCAGTGGCGGTGGTGTTGTAAGTGGTGATGTTGGTGTTGGACATGGTGTTGGAAGTGATGGTGGTGATTGTGTTGAAGGTGGTGATGATGGTGTTGGACATGGTGGTGAAGGACCTTCTAGAAAACGTCCCGTGTGCCAGGTGTTGGGGAAACGTCTCATGTCCCACCAATTGGCAACTGACCCTGTAGAAACGTCTCATGTTCCATCATGTCGCTGCAGACGTCTCGTGTCCCTGCAAGCCCCTGATACACCAGTGATGTCTCAACCTCGAAAGGTCATGCTGATATTATGGGGAAAAGATCTAAATTAAAACTTGACATTCAATGTTTTCAGGTGTCAAGAACGAAGAGAAATATGTCAGCCTGATCAATCAAACAAGCAGGGCCAATTAACAAAACAAAATGCGAGTAATGCGAGTGATGGACATAAACGATATTCCGGGAACGGTGCAGAACTGGCCAATGAGCATCGGTGAACAGGCTCCTGCACCTGCGCTCTAGACGTCCGGCGTCACTGACATGGCGAGACGCGCTGTTAATGCAATCGATCGCGGGGGCATGTCCATTTGATCACCCAGAATTCCTCCGCCAGCAGGGAACAATGGACAGACTATCTTACCTGGTGTCACTTCAAAAATGGAGGCCTCGGGTCCTGGCAGAACTCATTTATTTCTAGGAAAGCACGGGGCCGGGCAAACACAGTGTGTGAGTGAGAGAGAGAGAGAGAGATGGGGGGTTTATGCCCACTCAGCAGTTGCCACAGGAGTGTGCCTGGTGCATACAAATCATGACCCACAGGCACACCGCACCCCCCCGGGTTCGGGTTTCACTTATGATGACGGCAGCAGCTTAATTTTCCGCCACACGCAAAAAAAAAAAAAAAAAAAAGCGCATTAATAGAAATCCACGGCTAAATGGCTTTCCCGTGTCCCGCCATTCCACCGCGTCGCATATCAGATGGGGCAAAGCCGGCCGGAAGTGTTTCAACTTCCACAACGTCCGTGGTGCGGCTTTATCTGGGTGCGAGGGGGATTAAATGGCCTAATCTAAATTGAGTTACAGTCCCCTCTCTGGACAGAATATGGGGGCGAACTGTCTCAAGAAACCAATCTCCAACGTTCTCTGAACGTTTTAAGTAACATTGGGCAACAAGCCGCGGCTAAACAGAACAAATTCGATTCGTGGCGGACGTTCAGAGTCATTATGCGGCGGTAAAAGAACACGAGCGGACCCGATAAGAACGTCTCTCCAGCTATCATTCAAGAAGCTGCTACTGCATGTGTTTATATGTCAGACTTTTATACAGAGAACAAGAGTGTGAGTGTCCATGTCCATGATTAGCCATGACAAAGGTCATCGTCCCCGCATAGGGGACAGTGGTGGCCTAGCGGTTAAGGAAGCGGCCCCGTAATCAGAAGGTTGCCGGTTCGAATCCCGATCCGCCAAGGTGCCACTGAGCAAAGCACCGTCCCCACACACTGTCATGGTGCCCACTGCTCACTCAGGGTGATGGTTAAATGCAGAGGACAAATTTCACTGTGTGCACCGTGTGCTGGGCTGCAGTGTATCACAATGACAATCACTTCACTTTCATAGTCCACCACACGGCCACGCCCAGATTGTGGATGGTGTAGAGACATCGGCGCTGCAGGGCGCCGGGGCTGGAATTCCTCGCTGTGGTGGCCGTTACGGATGCCCGGCAGGGCTGCTCTAATGCGGAAGCTTCCGGAAGCCTTCTGGCCCCACGCAGGGGAGCGTGGACTATTTAGTGTCCCACTGTAGCATGTGTGTGTGAGACGTTATTTACAGACACACGGTGGGTGGGAGACCTACTCAGGGCTGATGGGAGATAATGGTCCAGGCCGTCCCAGTCATCATCTCCAGCTCAGCATGACCAAAACGACACTTTCGCTTTTCTATTCGCTCTTTCTGATATTTTTCTTCTTTTATAAATGTCCCCGAGACAAAATGGTAGACATGTGATCTCCCAGAATCGTCATGCCCTGTCAACACGTGTCCTATCATTTTTACTGCATGTGAAGGAACCTCGAGTCCAGACCTGCCATGACCTGGAAGGAGAGGCTGCCCATCTGCCACCAAAGATGCCATCAGAATGTCGCAGAAATGTTCCAAAAAACCAACCTTGGGCCACGGGGACCTGAAGGAGATGAACCAGCCACAGAGCAGGAGCATCAAGGTGACCCACTGGGCACCAATCACATTTCATTCATATGCACATGGGATGTTAATTATGCAGATGAGCGAGGCAAGGCATGAATTACATATCAAAAGCAGGTCTTTTTACAAAGTTTATAGTGTATATATTTATTAGCCAAGGTTATAACCCCAGAAATGAAGCCCATGCGTGTGTGTCTTGTGTTGTGTGTGTGTTGTGTGTGTGTGCGCGATTATAACAGGGTCAAACGGACATGTTTGAAGATTACCTCCTCCAAGCTTCCTGGCCGATCTCTGCTTCTCCGGGTCACGAGCCACCGCCGAGCGAACAAACAGAACAGGACCCAAAGGAGCAGTGCTTACCGAGGCCGCCCCACCCGCCCCACTACCCACAAGCCCCTGCAGAGGCAGAGGCGCGTTATTAAATTGGAATAAGATACGGCCAATCCACTTACGGGAGAAGCCTCTGCTGACCTAATGGGAAATGGTGACAGGTTTATAACTCCTGCCCTGCCAAATGACTGGGAGCACGGCGAGGACGGACGAGGGAGACGAATGGAGGCGCTACTGGGAAATTACTCGGCTTTTGTTTCACATTTCACAAAGCACGGTGCAGAATAAATAAGTTTGTTTGTGGCAGCAATGCTGCTAAAATCTGCGCTCAATATTAGTGGGAGGACTAGTGGGGGACTGCATTATAAAAATGTATTGTCAACACTTTTGGGGCTCGGGGTCCTGCCGGTGCTGAAATGTGTTTGTGGGCTATTGACATTCGATCCATAGTCTCCACTCTTGAGTAAAGCTCAGAAGCTCAGGAGATCCAAGCTTTCATTATTGTCCCACGGTTCCAACCTCATGCATTCATTCTAGAGTGGCACCTCTCTGGATATTCACACCGTCTAGTCTAAAGTCTGCATTTGGAGACCACAAGATCATGATCAACTGAAACCATCAGGCTTACATGTTCCTTTGTGTCTATTAATTTAGTATAAACCGGACACACACACACAAAATAACAACCTTATACCATTTGTGTATTTTCTTTCAATTCTTCTGAATGCTGAATCAGTTGTGAAATATTCCCGATGAGAAATGAATTGTTGGATCCACATCGGCACTGTAGTTCCGGGTGGAGAAGTGGCTCCTGAGCACGAACACCGGCACTGTGGATGAAAGCTCGACTTCTTCTTGATAAATTTGAGGGGATGGATAAAGCCCCGACAAGATCAGGCGAGTGACGGATCGCAGCATTAAGGGCTTGATCCTGAAATTGCTCACACTCATCATCTTCGCCTTCCCTGGTTTGCGCTTCTGCAAGCAACAAACCTCATTTCCGTCCTGTCTGCGATAACGTCCTTCCAGATGCCAACCGTGAGCCCTTTAGAACATTAGAGGGGAATAACGGTCGCCGAAGGCCTCGACTTTCCATGAACGTTCCAACACACGCTCACAAAGTCATCAGCGCGTTTCCGGGGCCGTGTTCTCCTGCCAGGAGTGAGTGAAGTCGTTCATCACCATCTTAACACTCCGTTTAAACGGTCAAGGCCCCTCATCAATAACGGGGTTCCACGCCACGCCTGGTCCGTAGCGGAACCTCCGCGCGGCCCGATCCATGCATCTTAATCTCATATCCGAACCGTCTCCATCAATTACGGCTCCACGCCAAGCAGGCGCCGCAGCCGCGGGCCGATCGCCGCTTCTTCCTGGAATTACCGCGCTCATGGGAGGCGAAGGGCCATTCCTCAGCCGGCGACCGGACGTCACCTGCCGCGGTGTCACAGGTGGAGGTAATTTGTACCGCGCCGAGCGGGGGGCTTAATGACTCGTCCCGGCCAATTTTCTGCCCGCGCTCTCCCTCGGCCCCGAAATGAGCTCAGGATTTAATGTAGCATGGAGCCCCGCTTGTTCCGCTGTGACGAAGGGCCCGCGCCATTCAGGAGGGCTAAACATATGGGTGATACGTTCTTCAAGGAAATTCTTACGTTTTAGTAGAGACGAGGTAAAAAAGCCCGGCCTATTCCTGGTCTTTTATTTGCAGAACGGGACAGGAAATAAGAATATTAACCAACAGATGTTTAACCTTTTTATATCAGAAACCACAACACAAAGCTCAATCAAAGCGAAGAAGATGTGAAGTCTTTGAATGATCTGCAGGCCTGAGGTCCACTGCTCCGTGTTAAAATCCAGGCTGGGAGCGTCCGTGTTGCCAGATTGGGAGGGTTTCCCCTCTTCAGAGGTCTGATTTCTGTGGCCAGTAGTTACATATCGCTGTGCTTATTTATGAAATGTGAGAGCTAGTTTATCTGAAATTCTTGACATTTTTCTTCATAGATTGTGAATCTTAATATTTTTATATGTAAAAACTAATATTCACTCAGGCATGGCAACATGACGAAAAGTGTTTCTGAAATGCTGGTGGACATGAGACTCTCTGTTCAGGCCGGCGCCGCTGCTGTAAATGAACCATAATGGTCAGGATGGTCAACTTTATTACTTCTTCTAAACGGGTCGCTCAGAGAGAAGAAATTGTCTGATCTCGACTCGCGCAACTGAACCGAAACGAGTTCAGTGTCAACAAACACTTTTTCTCTCCATACGCTGAACATTCCAGAAGGAAAATGAGGTGCAGCCTCCCTGCACACACACACACACAGAGAGAGAGAGAGAGAGAGGGAGAGAGGGAGAGAGAGAGAGAGAGGGAGAGAGGAGAGAGGGAGAGAGAGAGAGAGAGAGGGAGAGAGAGAGAGAGAGAGAGAGAGAGAGGGATAGAGAGAGGTCCACCGGATGGACTCCAGTGTTCAGTATTCAGCTTCCATCTCATCGGTGCTCAGTGCCCTCACTCTCCCCCCGGGCTCAACACGCCGCTAATTTATTCCATACCACTCCCCCCTATCCAAGCATCACTCACCATGAGAAGGCCTAATGAACACTCGAAGGATGCTTTTAATACACCGCCTGATGGATGCGCTCACATGGACAACATAACAAATAGTCAAACTACCAATTTGGAAAGAAAGAAAGAAAGAAAGAAAGAAAGAAAGAAAGACTCTTGCTCCTCCAGAGGACGGATGCCGTGTCTGCTGAGGCTTTTATAAGAGCCTCACTGCCCATCACCTCCACGCCACCCAGAGATTTGAATGAGAAGGGAATCTCCATTCATCAGGCCTCCAATCAATAATAATTTGCTTTTATGGTGGAGCGGGAGGTATAAATAGACAAAATTTGACATTTAGATGATAACACGCACAATCAATGCAAGCGGCCGCAAATCAGCGCATATTCCACATCCAACCTGCTGTGAAAGGAACTCGGTTCCACGCGCTCAGAACGACTTCAGCGGCGTCTGCTGCGAGAGAACGCGTGATTCCCGCCTCTCAGGTCCAACTTTTATTGTCAGGCTTGTCATAAGATTCACAGCGGAGAGGAGAGATGAAACACCTGCCCTCTGACGACTGGAGAACAGAGTGCATTTGGTGGAGTGGAGCACGGATCTAGAATAAAGGCCTTAATAGCACAAACACACACTCAAGAGGATCAGGGGGGTCCCAGCGTCACTGAGGACCCCAATACTGATGGCCACAATATCATCAGAACGCTGTCTTTACAACGTAAAGTAGTTATGTGCAACACAATAAAAAAGTGATACACAGCAGCACAGCACATGGTGCACACAGTGAAACGTGTCCTCTGTATTTAACCATCACCCTTGACAGGCGCCCGGGGAGCAGTGTGTGGGGACGGGACCTTCATCAAGGGGACCTCAGTGGCACCTCGGCGGGTCGGGATTCGAACCGGCAACCTTCTCATTACGGGGCCGCTTCCTTCACCGCTAGGCCACCACTGGCCCCTAAATCAATCAGCTGAACTCCACATCAGCAGACATAAATATGTACAGAGCAGAACATTCCTTAAGGAGGCTGAGAGTGGCCAGATGAACATGTGGAGCAGGAACATGTGATTCAGCGGTGAGCCGCCATCCTGTCAGAAACGATGAGCGGGACCCGTGGCCGGCAGCGGGGATTCGGCGAGACCCTCGCCGCGGGCCAAGCCGCCTCCGTAATGCCGCCTGACAAGAGGCTGGTGTCGGGCCCCGAGCTGCAGGAACGGACTGTGACACCAGAGTCCCTCTGCAGGGGACCGGTACCAGGGGGCCACACCAGTGCGTCCCAACACTCAGTAAGTCGCACACATGACCCCCGACCGGATGGAAATGTGCCCGCGGCCTGGCGGTAGGCGGCATGCAGGAACGATCGCAGCCATTTTCCTCTCGTCTCTGCTGATCCCCCAACAGGCTACATATGTCTGTTACACAACACAACATGTTTCTCAAATGATCACAATCAAAAGTTTACAAAGCACAAAGTTAAAATGTTCCACACATCCACCACAAGATATATACAGCTGAGCTCAGACTAAAGTGAAGTGACGTGATCGTCATTGTGAAACACCGCAGCACAGCACACGGTGACACAGTGAAACGTGTCCTCTGTATTTAACCATCACCCTTGGTGAGCAGTGGGCACCAAGACATGCCCACAGATTGTCCCAGTAGTACAGGACCCATAAATATCAGTAGAACAATACAAGTTAGTAAAGAACCAGTAGTAAAGAACAAGTTAGTACCAGTAGAACAGTAGCAGTTAGTACCAGTGAAACAGTACCAGTTAGTACCAGTAGAACTGTACTAGTTAGTACCAGTAGAACAGTACCAGTTAGTACCAGTGAAACAGCACCAGTTAGTACCAGTAGAACTGTACTAGTTAGTACCAGTAGAACAGTAGCAGTTAGTACCTGTAGTAAAGAACCAGTAGTAAAGTACCGGTTAGGACCAGGAGAGCAGTACTGCAGGTACAGAGCTGCAGGAAACTGCAGGTTCTGAATTGAAGTGAAATCTCTTTCTGTTGCATTTCTTGTGAACCAGAGTGTGCCGTACACGTCACGACACATAAACCTAAAGCTCCGCGTGCTCCATGTTCCGTCTCTGGTTTTATGTTGCGTGTTACACAGACTGCAGCAGATGACGTAAATCCCGTCTTTTAGCACAGTGGACTTCAGCTGTAGAATTCCTGGTAGAATCTGGGACAAGGAGCAATTATTGCAACAAACAGAGTCTGGCAGAAGCCAAATGGGCTTCAGTCACCGTCAGGGTGTAACATGACGCCATCTCTGTGGAGCTAAGCGGGAGTAACGTGCGGAAAATCTGCCAAACGCAATTCAAAACCTGGCACAAGAGATCTGTGTGAGGACGGAATTTCTGTGGTTGGAATTTCAGCAGTTGAAGGTGAACTTCAAAGAGGCCTGGTGATTTGATGTGGTTATGAAAGAAGATCTGTGTGTGTGTGTGTGTGTGTGTGTGTGAATGTGTACTTTCATAAGCAATCATTAGTTTCAGAACGCTGGTTTCAGAGGCAGAACCTGTGTTACAAAAGAAAGGGTCTTTTTTTATCAAACTCTGATACAATGGTGCGTTCACCCTGACCTTTGACCCCAGGCGGTGCGGGGAGGGGTAATTACAGTGAATGAGTGGCTGCTGAAGACAGTAATGAGCTCAGTGATCGGTGCGTAATACCCCCCACCTGACCCCACGCCCAACACGGATCATTTCACAGAACCAGAGTCTAAGTTCTGTACATTTGTAATGCTTACACACACACTCACACACACACACACACACACACACCGGTCTGTTTCCAAAACTTAGTGAGGGTATAAAGTTGGATTGATAAAGTTGGGTTGATTTCATGATAGCGATATTTATTGATTTATCAAGATGATAATCGTGATAATGATAACTATGGATGATGTAATAACGGTTCATTATATGAATAAGATTTTAAATGTGAGTCAACACACGGTCCCTGGAACACCAGTTCAGTGAGAAAAGGATCCTCTCACATTTTAACAAACACAGTAAATAAAGAGAAATAATCACACGGCCACAAAACAAGAGATACGGACACACACAGCCAGCGGTGCAGGGTGTGATGAGACCGAGCCAGACACGAGATGAAAGGTTCCAGGGCTGGAAATGCCTGGAGAGGACTCACAAAGACATGTGACGATAGGGATAAAGCCACAAGAAGTCACATGAAACAACAGCCGCCCAGTCGCTTTATTTCTGCGCCTGGAGCGGCCCCGCCCATCACACACTGTCGCTTTCCATTGGCAAGTAACCTGTTCTTCCGAGCTAGAAAAACCACAAACAGAAGGGAGATACGGTGGCTTTTAATGTCTTCAATGTCGCCAAAAGCAAGGAAAAATGTCACAGAGGACATCTCACATATACACATAATCCCATCTTCTTCCAAAAGTTCCACAATTCCATAGTCTGGAAATCTCAGCAGGTGGACGCATGTCTGCTGTGGAACAGCCTTCCTGATAACGTTCGGAATACAGGGTCACTATTAAAGCACACAAGCTGTCCTAGATTGTCCCCCGGGGACATTGTTGTACTGGACCGGTACCCAGACCTTCTACTATCTGGCTTCTGCAATTCTCCTACTGAGCAGGAGCGCGGTGACTGGTGACGGTGTTCGGTAGCAGCGTAGCCTCCCCTCCCGCCGGTGACTTCGGCGTGACGAGAGCAATATGAATGTTTAGTATTGCTCACAGTGGGCCGTCCTAGACGCTTGCGTTGACACGATAGCGCAGACACCAGGCAGGGATGACGGTGACAGCAGGTGGCCCTCGCTCTCCAAAGCGCCTGACACAGGTGACAGATGTGTGTGTGTGTGTGTGTGTGTGTGTGTGTGTGTGAGGGAGAGTTTTGATAGGTGGAGCGAGGGGATGGATAATGGGGAAGTCTGTGATGGTATTTAAACGGGGAGGACAGAGAACAGGTCTGCAGCTGGAGCAACAGAGAAGAATGGGAATGAGAGACGGAGAGAGAGCAGGTGGTGGAGGTTGAGATGAAGGTGGAGTGATGTGAGTGATGTAAGGTCCCATAGATGAAAAGCAGCAGGACCACAATTCCAAGGAAGAAAAAGACAGCAAATAAGAAGACAGAAAGAGAAAATGAAAAGAGACAAAGAGGGATGCATCTATCCACCTTCTAAATCCTCTCCTCCACCGACACACGCACCCACATAAACACACGTACACCGAACACCCAACAACCAAAATGGTCACGCCTCCAAATCCACTCGAGTTTCACATGGAAGATGAATGGCGTGAACGATTCAAGAATCCATTTCCTCCCGCGTTGCTCCACACTGCAGAGTCGTAACTGAGTCACTTTTTATTAAGATGAATGTTGTTCACTAAAATAGGAACTTTTATTTAGTGTTCAATGTTGGTAAAAAAAAACACAGAGGTACTCAGCCACAACTCGGTACTCCTCACCGACAACTCGTTACTCATCACTAACAACTTAGTACTGCTCACCGACAACGCGGTACTCCTCAGCCACAACTATGTACTCCTCAGCCACAACTCGGTACTCCTCACCGACAACTCGTTACTCATCACTAACAACTTAGTACTGCTCACCGACAACGCGGTACTCCTCACCGACATCTCGGTACTCCTCAGCCACAACTATGTACTCCTCAGCCACAACTCGGTACTCATCACTGACAACTCGGTACTCATCACCGACAACTATGTACTCTTCAGCCACAACTTGGTACTCCTCAGCCACAACTATGTACTCCTCAGCCACAACTCGGTACTCATCACTGACAACTCGGTACTCATCCCCGACAACTATGTACTCTTCAGCCACAACTCGGTACTCCTCAGCCACAACTATGTACTCTTCAGCCACAACTCGGTACTCATCACTGACAACTCGGTACTCATCCCCGACAACTATGTACTCTTCAGCCACAACTCGGTACTCCTCAGCCACAACTATGTACTCCTCAGCCACAACTCGGTACTCCTCAGCCACAACTATGTACTCCTCAGCCACAACTCGGTACTCATCACTGACAACTCGGTACTCATCACCGACAACTATGTACTCTTCAGCCACAACTCGGTACTCCTCAGCCACAACTATGTACTCCTCAGCCACAACTCGGTACTCATCACTGACAACTCGGTACTCATCCCCGACAACTATGTACTCTTCAGCCACAACTCGGTACTCCTCAGCCACAACTATGTACTCTTCAGCCACAACTCGGTACTCCTCAGCCACAACTATGTACTCCTCAGCCACAACTCGGTACTCATCACTGACAACTCGGTACTCATCACCGACAACTATGTACTCTTCAGCCACAACTTGGTACTCCTCAGCCACAACTATGTACTCTTCAGCCACAACTCGGTACTCCTCAGCCACAACTATGTACTCCTCAGCCACAACTCGGTACTCATCACTGACAACTCGGTACTCATCCCCGACAACTATGTACTCTTCAGCCACAACTCGGTACTCCTCAGCCACAACTATGTACTCCTCAGCCACAACTCGGTACTCATCACTGACAACTCGGTACTCCTCAGCCACAACTCGGTACTCCTCAGCCACAACTCGGTACTCCTCAGCCACAACTCAGTACTCCTCAGCCACAACTCGGTACTCCTCAGCCACAACTTGGTATTCATCAATGACAACTCGGTACTCCTCAGCAACAACTCGGTAACCCTCAGACACAACTCGGTACTAATTATCAAGAATAAAGGACAAACGTGTGTGCAGCACAATGACAAAACAAACGAACTACAGGAATTTTGTCACTACTACTTTAATCAGAATATACTGCATCCCGGTACAAACTCTCCACCAGTGACACAGTGGAGTAGAGAAGACTTTAGAGGGGAGGAGAGGCAGGTGTTTCCTCTTCAGATCTCCCTGATGTGTCTGTGTCCATTACACCTCATGAGAGCTTTCACCCTACATTAGAATCATTAGATGCTGAGCAGCAAGAGGCTCTTCACCAAAAATATTTCTAGGCAGAACTGTGAATCGGTGCTCTTCATTCTCCCTCCTCTCTCCGGTTTCCTGCCAGAGTGAGAAGAACAGTCGCAGCTTTCCCTTTAGCCACGTCTCACACAATTTCCAGATAACACCTCCTCCAGCATCTGTGTTAAATATGCCAATTGTTGCTAATGAAGCAGTGACGATGTCTATCAGCATAGTGTTGTCACCAGGATCAGAGCATGTTGAATTATTTTAATTTGAATAAATTGTAACAGCGAGTGGAAAATGTTTATTTTACTTGACCAAGCTTGTGTAGCCCACACGTGTTGAGTTAAAAAGGCACGTGGCCGTATCTCACACGTAAGTGAGAACATTTATCCTGAGGGTACAGCCAATCAAATTTTATCCCGATTCTCCAAGAATGCTGGTTTTGTGGCGTTGGCACCAAATATGGATTCCAAACCAGGCACCAGTTAAGGGGGGAAATTTGTAAGGCAGCACTGTAAAAATGTTTAAAAATCCAGCTGCAAAGTTCTTGTCTTTAAGTTCTCTCAACTTCATGCCCACGTAGTTGTGGCCTGCTTTAATGTGGTAGTTACGATGGAGCTGAAAGTGAAAGTGAAGTGATTGTGATACAGTGCAGCAGCCATGAACGGCGCCCGGGGAGCAGTATGTGCGGTTGTAGCTCTGCTCAGTGGCACCTTGGTGGTTCGGGATTCTTCCGATTACGGGTCCGTTTTCTTTACTCGCTCGGCCAGCCACTGCCCCGCCACTGAATAAGAAGGCTTTCTGATGTGCTGTCACGTTCATTTCGTTATGACACCGCCATTCCTGGTGAAGACAAACTGTAATGGGCCGGTAATAGGTATCGAGTAGACCACACTGCGGGAGCCCCAATTAATCCCAATTTGCACTTTCAGACCTGAAATGATGTGTCAGCCCAAGTTTTTTTACTTTCTACAGGGCAAGGTGGAGTCCACATGCCGTGTCCTTCAAACACACGCACCTGCTCTGAGGGACACTTACGTGTCCTTCACAAAAGTGAAATCAAAGCATGGATTTAGATGGTATCAAGAACTACACACACACACACACACACACACACACACACGCACGCCCCTCTGCAGCCTGTGTGAAGGACGCCTGACAGCAGAGTCCAGGATAAATGGCAGATAGACACCTCCATGAATATGTGTGCACACGCACATATTCTACTTGCACATGGAAACCGGACATCGGCATGCAAGCACACACACACACACACACACACACACACACACACACACACACACAACCTCATGACCCTAGTAAATCTTAAAGATAGTGGTGGAATCTACTCAGGGACGCAGGGGCTGGGTATAATTCACACAAAGACAGCGTCATGAGTGTGTGTGTGTGTGTGTGTGTGTGTGTGTGTGTGTGTGTGTGTGTGCATGCATGGGTGGGTGGTGGGCAGGTCACCGCAGCAGCCACCTAATTATACCGGGATTTAATGATGCGTGACAACAGCTCCACTCAGATCCACGGGCAGGTGTGAGGAACAGCGTGGAGTTCGCCCGCTGGAGTGCGCCGCCGCGCCTGCCCGCCGGACTGTAATTCGGGAGCGAGGCCGGGTCGAGTGTGGCGTCGAGGGGCACCGCTGCCATTTCACTATGACCTGCCCTTCAAAAGTTTCCCTCCTAGACCCGCATTTCAGACCCGCAGACAGGCTACACTTGCACAGAAATGGTCCATCCGAGAAGAAAGACCTGCGGAGAAGAACAGCTGGTCCACCTCTAATGAAGTATGATGTCTCTAAACTGCACCCGCACTTCCTGCCTCAATCATTTCCCCTCTTTACATTTTTACATTAAGTGGCGAGGAAAACAGCCGCCTCCTCAATTACGCTTTCCAGGTGAAGTCAGCAGGAAAGAGTAATTGCCCTGGGTGTTTCCGACTCCCCGAGATGGATCGCCAGCTCAAGGTGGTGCTGTCAGCTTCTCCCAGGGGACTCCAGGGTGGGAGGGGGAGGCAAGAGGGAGAGGAGATTAGTAAAGGAGACTGGAGACCATTTTCGCGTAGACTTCCAGAGCTACGTCCCAAATCTGAAGATCAAAATGTCAAAGGGTGCAGGATGTGAGCTGGAATTCAAATACAGCCATTTCAGGGGACTCCTGTCCCCCTGTCCCCGTTCCCCGACTTCCTGCTCCCCGGGCGCCTGTCATGGTGCCCACTGCTCACCAAGGGTCATGGTTAAATGCAGAGGACACATTTTGTTGTGTCACCGTGTGCTGTGCTGCAGTATATCACAGTGACAATTACTTCACTTTTATCACTTCACTTTCAGAAGCATATTAATATAAAGACAAACTCTGAACAGTAATTATATATTAATTACATAAAATTAATAGGTGTTAAATAAATGTTAACCCCTTGGACGGAATTTCCTAGAGCTGTGATTGTGGGTCGTGTTCACTAATGTCACAGCATTTACCTTCAGGATTTACAGTATTTAACATGTAGAAACAGGAAGTGGCTGGTAGCTGCTGGAGGAACCAATTACCCACACAGACCTTTTTGTTGGTGAGTAATTATTTCTGACAACCAGAAGATGAACTTTAATTATGTTTTTATAAAGTTTTAAAAGGGGAGGAGCCTTGATTGAGCCATACCTGATATGCAAATTAGTTCCTAGTACACCACGCCCACTACCAACACCAACATGCAGGTTATTAGCGCTATAAATCAGGAGGACCAGATGTAGTCAGGAGGAATGTCCACAGAGGAGCTAGTGAAGCCTGGACCAGTCAACGGGCTCCCAGGCCCCTCCAGCAGCAGCAGACATTAAAATATAAAAGTAAAAATATATCCAGGCTTCCAAAAACAGTGATTTTAAGATCCATACTTTTTAAACAGAATCCCACAGGACGTCGGTTGTGCAGTTGGGTGCTAGCGATACATTTCATAAAGTAGAGAAGGTTCGCCAGAGATTTTCTGAAGACATGTCGGCTCTGAAAAGCCCTACAGGACCAGTTTAAATCTTCAGAAAGATCTAACAGGCGTTCTTACTCGCTTCTGTCCTGAATCCTGTAGGACTTTTTAACGGCTGCGCTGTGCATGCTAAACTGTGAGAGCGACGCTGAGCAAACACGTCTAAACAGAGCGGAAGACATCAGAACAAATAATGAATAATGAAGCACGCTTAAATAAATAAAGTTGTATTTGAGAAGACACCAGGCAGTGCGCTCAGAAATACTGACGCTCTCCGGGCCTTTTTCCTTTATAGAGCGTTGGGGCGGGCGGAGCTGAACATTTGGCAAAGTCGGGCGAGGACATTTCGGCGGCGCTCGCCCTCCGGTGCGCTCGCTGGCGCTGCTCCGTCTCCGGATACGGCACCTGCTCCAGATGTGCCTCTGACAGATGTGGGCCTTAATGAATCTGCCAGAGGTGTCTCCTCATTATTTCTGCATTTTCCCTGGAGAGCGTGAGAGTGTGAGTGTGTGTGTGTGTGAGTGTGTGTTTTCTTTTACACATGACCTCTTCTTTCACCAACTCTTTGAGTGTCTGAGTGTGTAACCTGAGTGGAGAACCTCACTCATGCTGGTGACTGTCACAGGAATCTACAGGGTGGGCCATTTGTATGGATCCACCTTAATAAAATGGGAATGGTTGGTGATATTAACGTCCTGTTTGTGGCACATTAGTATATGTGAGGGGGCAAACTTTTCAAGATGGGTGGTGGCCATAGTGGCCATTTTGAAGTTGCTCATCTTAGATCCAACATTTGTTTTTTCAATAGGAAGAGATTTATTATCAGATTTATTGACACATCACATTTATTGGTAATTTCACAAGAAAAACAATGGCGTGCTTGGTTTTAACTTTATTCTTTCACGAGTTATTTACAAGTGTCTGACCACTTATAAAATGTGTTCAATGTCACCAACCATTCCCCTTTTATTAAGGTGGATCCATATAAATGACCCACCCTGTACATTAAAACACACGACAACTGTTACACTTGGTCCCCACAATGATTTACAACCTTTTCCATTCAGATGTGTGTGTGTGTGTGTGTGTGTGTGTTTGTTTTAATGTGGGACCTTGAACTGGTTCAATTCCTCATCAATCGGCAGTTCACATAATTACAGGACAGAATGGCCAGAACTGATACATACACACAGATAACACAACAGGTCCTACACACACACACACACACACACACACACACATGGCTATCTAATCTGAATGGAAATGATGTCAAGGTAAGAGGATTTTTAATTACAGACGCCCAGGGGAGGACGAGGGAGGGCTGGAGTCCTGTCATCTGCCACTGGGATCTTCTGTCATTCTTTTGTGTCCCCGTGCAGACCGGGGTCTCGTCTCGTGGCACATGCCACCCTGAGGTCATCCACTGTCGCTGCACCGTGGCCCACCCGCTCGGTTCCTTCAGTCATTACAGCCCAGCTCCTCTCACAGTCAATTACATGACAGACCAGCGCTAATCCTGCAGCCGAATCACACCGCAAACCTTCACTTTTCCACCACCAGCTCCAAGGCCCCGGCGTCACTTCCTGACAGTTGCTGGCGCTGCCGTGTCAAATGAAAGTGTTACCGCAGAAATTGGAGGACTTTTATAAAGCCAGAGCCAGAGCCGGGGGACCCACCGGGCCACGGGGCCTGCTTAGCATTTTAAGGGCCGGCAAAGCACCGCAGACCGTTCCACTACTCAGGATTTAGACAAGTCGCGAGTGCCACTTCAGGCTTTTCAATTCTTTTTTTGTGACGCAACGTATACATCGGACGTCCGGCAGCGAGCGAAATACCTGCAGAAACAAACAGCATAAACCAAAGTGAATAAAATCTGTACACAGTACTGCATCAAATGCAGAGAGAAAATTAAAATTACACCTCACAGTTCCATAGGGTGGTGGTAGCCTAGCAGGTAACACACTCGCCTACGAACCAGAAGACCCAGGTTCAAACCCCACTTACTACCATCGTGTCCCTGAGCTGGACACTTAACCCTCAGTGTCTCCAGGGGGGGACTGTCCCTGTAACTACTGACTGTAAGTCGCTCTGGATACGGGCGTCTGGTAAATGCTGTAAATGTAAATGTAAATATTACCTTGACCACTGACCACCAATCTAATAGGTGCGCGGGTGAGACCAAGTGAACTGAACGTTCATAGCGGTCTTGGTGGTCCCCTACTGTGATCCAGTCCCACAGTCAGATTTCCCAGCATGCACCTTTTCACCGTCTGTAGCTTTAAATTATAATGAGGAGGAGACATGAGGGGTTCACCAACCACCATGTTTGGCACGGACAGGAAAACGTGTAACCAAATTCCAGATCCGACCATCTGAGCTGCCGCTCTCTGAACAGTGAAGCAGAACGACCAAAGCAGGTTAGAGGAACTTGCATTAACGTTAAATAATCTCACAAAGTCACATTTCCATGTCAGAGGACCTTTAATACATGTACACAACATCTGGAGAACTTCCCTCAAGTTGGGACCTTGAGAGTGGTGGCATCTAAATAGAAATAAACGAGCCGGGCTGTGTGACTGTGGGTTCAGTTTCTGAATGAAACATCCGACATGAGTATGTTGTTTTACAAAGAATATTTATCTGATTTCAAGCTGAAAAGTGCTCTGAATGCTGCGGCGCTCACCGCGGATCAGCGTGCATCGTACCTGCTGATGTCTCCATCTCGGAGATGGACTGTAGCTAATCTCCACTCAGCCTGGTGGCTTCCAAGAGAGACGCCGCGGGCTTCATTACTGCTGATGCAGGCAGAGCGGCGCGCCAGGGCGCCCTCTCACACTCCGCAACTCGCTACGGCGCTACGACACTCACCTTCTCCACATCCACGAGCATGTGTAGCCACTTGTGTAGTAGCTGCCGTGTTGTGTACTTTACTTTTACTTTACTTTACTTGGCAGGAGGACACCAGCAAGTCTCATTCGGTTTGTAGATTTTGAGTTACAAAACTAAGAGTCCTGATAAGGAATAACTTGTCAGGAATAGAACATGCTGGGAATTGTTAGGTGCTAGATGAGATTTTATTCTTATTTTGTAGTGGGTTTTCAGCTGCTTCTTAAAGGTGGTGGTAGTCTCGGCTAGTCAAATGGAGCAGGACAAGTTGTCCCACCAGCCAGGGACAACAAAAGAGTACAGAGTCGATTGGGATCGGAGACCCCGTGAAGAGGGAATTTTCAGTCTCGTTTCGTGTGCAGATCTAAGAGGGCGTGCAGGAGTGTAACTGGCTAGTAGTGTGTTGGTGTGTAGATACCGGGAGCCGGTGGAGAGAGGTGAGAAGAGGCGGGACCTGGGTGCGTTTCGGCTGGTTCGGCTACGTTTTGGACCATCTGGACGGGTTTTATGGTGACTGCAGAGGCTCCAGCCAGGAGAGAGTTACAATAGTCCAGTTTAGAGATGACCATTACCTGGACAAGGAGCTGCGTAGCCTGTTGTGGAAGAAAAGGCCGAATCTTGCGAATGTTGTAGAGAGTGAACCTGAGGGGTTTTGCTGAGGGGAGTTGTGTAGACACCAATTCTACAACATTCCCAAACAAAATGTTATTTTCTACAAGTTTTAATGTCATTTCAGCTACATCCATGTTAGGCAGCACAATGACAATGATTCTTCCTATGAAGGTTCCAGAGAACAGGTTCAGCCTTCATAGAACACTGTCCTTGAAGGAGCCAATGCTCTGGCAACAATCAAAGACAACAAGGACAGCAACTCCTGGCACGTGACGTTCAAAATCTCACTGGGTGACAAAAACACGCCATGTGTCCTTAACCGAAAGGGTGCTGCAAAAAAGTTGAACTGTATGAAGTGAAATGTTGAAGGTGACACCAGCGTGCAGCTTCAGCGGCCACCTGTGGGTCATACAGCCCAAGCTTCTGGGTGTCAGAAATAATTACACCCCAACAAAAAGTGCTGAACAACAAATGAAGCTCCACCAAGTTTCCCCGGTTTGGTGCAAAAGGATTTTTGACCATGTCCTCTGAAAGAATAAATGTTGTGGCGTTGGAAAGGTCTCCTGAGGATCAGGGAGCCGGTCAGGGGTACAGGTGGTGTGTGAAGTGATACTTCTTCATGGTTTCTGTCCCCCAGCCTGCAATTTATCGCCTGCTGGCCATTTGTTCATTTACTGGAACGCTTCTTGTATCATAAAGTATGTGTGGATGGGACTGAGACACGATTTACGAGCCAATGGCAAACGACAGAGAGCTGCATTAAAAGGTCTGCTGGAGAGATTTAGCTCCAGAGAGAAGCAGAGAACCCGTTACGAAGTCTTTTTCAGCCTCTTTTATTGGGCAGCAAGTTCTGATGGAATTCAATTGTGGTTTTGACCTTCATCCTGGAACAAGCTGCCCTAAAGGAGGGTTTTAAAGGGGAGGAGACCAATTTAGGCAAGGAGAGGAAAAGCTCGGGTTTGTCTCCACTTCTCAGACAGAAAAACTCAAAGGACATTAGTGTTTTTTCCCCCCTTTCCTCTCCACTTCAGCTGAGACCCAGAGAAGGTTGAAGCGAGCGCACTGCAATTTAAAAAAACTTTAGCTCAGGAGCTCCACGCCGAACGTCAAGAGCTGGAAAGAGTCCATCGCTAATGAACCAGCAGCCAGGCCCCTCCCACTGTCAGGTCTACTGGAGAACATTGCTGTACCTTCTACAAAAACAGGTCATTTATCCTTCACTGGAAAGGGCCATTGGTCCCATTGGAGCGTTCCACAGGAAACTGAGTTGAAGAGAAATCAATTTCCACCAGCTGACTAAAGCAAAAAAAAAAGCCAGCAGGTCAAAGACCCTCAGCTCCTCTTCAGCAGCCCCAAGCCCAGTTCTTTCACAAAGCTCTCCTCCCCATTACACACCATTCTCATTCCTTGCTCACCTTATCGCTCTGGACCTCAATTTGTCTCTTCTGCTCCCCCGTAAACACGGAGTCAGAGCAGAAAAGTGGATTTAAGACATTCCAAGCTGAGCTGCAGGGTTAAATGAGAAATATCTTCTTCTTCTCACACGCTCTAGCACAAAGACCTGTTCTACAAAGCCCATCCTCTCCTCACGAGACCACCCTCCTCACAAACATCTCTTGAATACAGATGTGCTCCCTGACTGTAAGTGTGAGGCCAAGTTTGTGCTCTTCATCACATCCGCTGAATGCAGAAGTTGAGCTGAGGAACCTTCTGCAGGTGCTTTCTCAAATTTTCCATGTTGGATCAGGGAAGCTGCAGAATGAATCACTCTCAAACAGAGATGTGAACAGAAATAATTTCACAAATTCTGCTAATAATTAGCTAAATAATATCTGACCTACCATAGACGTGACCAGACAGGGGGTGCACATTAACCTGTGACCTCAGAAGGTCCTGATGCATTGATCATTGGAATGATTGATTAAATCATCCTGGGATGGACTCCAGCAGCTGTGAGCCTGTGGAAAGAGAGTGAGTGTGCTGTGCCACTTCTGCCTCAGTACCGGCTACAAGATTCCAGCGCCACTCTTATCACCGTTATGTGCAGAATTCAGGATGGATTCAACTTTATATTGATTTCAGCATCCGGCACACACACACACACACACACACACACACACACACAGAAACTCACTCACGGTCCCAACATGAAAACCTTCCCCTTCACAATTCTCACTAATTCACATTCCCAACACCCTCCGCTCCCTGGGCTCACAGACAAGTCCCGCCCCTCACAGACAGGGGTGTGATTCTGAGAGAAAACAAAGAAAGATCGTCCCGACACACACACACACACACACACACACACACTGGACTAAGAAACTGAGCGAGGAGGGGCGAGCGAGTCCAGACGAGAAAAAACAGTATGGACAAACAGGGAGAGACGAGGGAGAGAGAGTGAACGTGAGAAAGAATGGCCAGCTGGCCTCAGACGGTCGGGCGAGGCCTTGGTGTTGGGGAAGGCCACGCTCGGCACCCTCTACTGTGTACGGTCATTAATCTTCACCGCTGTCCAGCCCTGCGCCTCACACACAGCAACCTTGGACAGAGACACGGCTATCGCGGGGAGGACCACCCAGACTCACAGCTTCATAACACTCTACTTATATCTCGGAAAAAAATTAACACTTTGCTGGTCCCCATAAATATTAAAAAAGGAATAGAGTAATATACAGGATCAGAAAAGGCTTGACATTTACTTACAACGTGCTTCCATGTCACCATGGATGAAGTGGTCAGTTCTGGTTCACCAGGACCCCCAACTATGAATACAACCTTTTTATTCACTCTGTTCTAGTTTCTATACAGAAGTCAGACAAGAAGAAGGTTACAAGTTCATCTAAATCTTCTCTAAAGAGGAAGGTGTTGAGCTGCCGTGTGAAGGTGCTCAGTGACTGAGCTGGAAGTTCATTCCACCACCGAGGGGCCAAGACGGAGAAGAGTCTAGATGAGCGTCTTCCTTTTACCTTCAGAGATGGAGGGACCAGGTGAGCAGTACTGGAGGCTCGGAGTATACCAGGTGTAATAAGGGCTGTGAGGTAGGATGGTGCTACTCCATGTTTGGCTTTGTAGGCCAGCATCAGTATGTTGAACCTGATGGTGCAGCTACTGGGAGCCGGTGGAGGAACGTAGTAGAGGGGCGGTGTGGAGAACTTGGGAAGGTTGATACACATTTATAAATCATTTCTTATCCAACGTCCTTATTACATGTATGTGTGTGTGTGAATATGACTTGGAATGTGCCGTGTCCCCCCGGGGACTAACAGGTGCACGCATGTGTGAAATGAAGGACGGGCTGGTGGAGAAAGACACACACTCTTCATCAGACACACGCTTGCACGCACGTGCACACATCAACACACACACACACACACACACACACACATCTGTACAGACACCGGCAGACACAGGTTTCACCCCCCTCTGAGGATTCGGGCTGCCGCCCCAAAAAGACGGGAAAAACACTCATTTCTGATGACATCTTCAAAGGCCATTACAGCTCCTTTGAAAAAGTTACCCGGGGGGGCGGAGTCCTCCTGAGCTGGCGGCGGTGGCAGCATCAGTGTGAGGGTGACGAGACTCCTGCACCCCGCCACACCCCCGCGACAGAATAGCAAGTAAACAAGATCAAGGCTGGGACCTGATATTTAGGGATCGCTTAAGTTGCGGGAATGAAGGGAGAGGAGGAGAGATGAGCTGCATCAGCTATTCCATTTCTACTCAGTGTGGGGCCACTGTAAACAGCAGCAGGCAGGAACTTCGTAGAAACACATTTTCATCCGTAAAGGGGACTGGTTGGTCAACTCTGACATCATCCCAAGTCACCGTTACTTAATTACAGGTAGAGATGAAATATTAATTACCTTTCATACGCAGACGTGGGTAAAATACACATTACGCAATCTGTCCAGTTGCCTCTCTTTTTTATTATGGCAATTTGCATAAACTCCAGAATGTTATGAAGATGATCAGATGAATGACAAAGTCCTTCTTTGCCATGAAAAAGAACGTAATCCCAAAAAAAACATTTCCAGTAGATTTCAGCCCTGCAACAAATGTTCCTGCTGAGATCATTTCAGAGATCCTCTCATTAACACCCGTGAGTTGAGTTGAGGAGAAGAGGGCTGGAGATCATTCTGTCCTGCTGATTTGAGTTAGAATAGCAGACTGGATGCTTTAATAGGACGGTGATGCTTGAAATGTTAACCATGGTCACCTGCAAGGAAACACGCTCAGTCATCACTGGGTTGCATAAAATGGGCTTCACAGGCTGCTACCAAGATCAACCTGAATCAACCATTTATCAGATCATCAAAAACTTTGAGGAGAGACGTTCAAGCGTTGTGAAGAAGGCTTCAGGGAGCTCAAGAGGGTTTCCTAAAGATGAATTATCTGCGGGATCGGGGTGCCACCAATACAGAGCTTGCTCAGGAATGGCAGTAGGCGGGTGTGAGGGCATCCGAACGCTGTTTTAACCCCCTCCACACCTGTAGGTGGCGCTGTAACCTCCCGCTCTCCTTGTTTGGTGAGAACGTCCAGAACGCTGTTTTAACTCCCTCCACACCTGTAGGTGGCGCTGTAACCCCCCGCTCTCCTTGTTTGGTGAGAACGTCCAGAACGCTGTTTTAACCCCCTCCACACCTGTAGGTGGCGCTGTAACCCCCCGCTCTCCTTGTTTGGTGAGAACGTCCACAGCTCTGTTTTAACCCCCCTCCACACCTGTAGGTGGCGCTGTAACCCCCCGCTCTCCTTGTTTGGTGAGAACGTCCAGAACGCTGTTTTAACTCCCTCCACACCTGTAGGTGGCGCTGTAACCCCCCGCTCTCCTTGTTTGGTGAGAACGTCCAGAACGCTGTTTTAACTCCCTCCACACCTGTAGGTGGCGCTGTAACCTCCCGCTCTCCTTGTTTGGTGAGAACGTCCAGAACGCTGTTTTAACTCCCTCCACACCTGTAGGTGGCGCTGTAACCCCCCGCTCTCCTTGTTTGGTGAGAACATCCTGAACGCTGTTTTAACTCCCTCCACACCTGTAGGTGGCGCTGTAACCCCCTGCTCTCCTTGTTTGGTGAGAACGTCCAGAACGCTGTTTTAACCCCCTCCACACCTGTAGGTGGCGCTGTAACCCCCCGCTCTCCTTGTTTGGTGAGAACATCCAGAACGCTGTTTTAACTCCCTCCACACCTGTAGGTGGCGCTGTAACCTCCCGCTCTCCTTGTTTGGTGAGAACGTCCAGAACGCTGTTTTAACTCCCTCCACACCTGTAGGTGGCGCTGTAACCCCCCGCTCTCCTTGTTTGGTGAGAACGTCCACAGCTCTGTTTTAACCCCCCTCCACACCTGTAGGTGGCGCTGTAACCCCCTGCTCTCCTTGTTTGGTGAGAACATCCAGAACGCTGTTTTAACTCCCTCCACACCTGTAGGTGGCGCTGTAACCTCCCGCTCTCCTTGTTTGGTGAGAATGTCCAGAACGCTGTTTTAACTCCCTCCACACCTGTAGGTGGCGCTGTAACCTCCCGCTCTCCTTGTTTGGTGAGAACGTCCAGAACGCTGTTTTAACCCCCTCCACACCTGTAGGTGGCGCTGTAACCTCCCGCTCTCCTTGTTTGGTGAGAACGTCCAGAACGCTGTTTTAACTCCCTCCACACCTGTAGGTGGCGCTGTAACCTCCCGCTCTCCTTGTTTGGTGAGAACGTCCACAGCTCTGTTTTAACTCCCTCCACACCTGTAGGTGGCGCTGTAACCCCCCGCTCTCCTTGTTTGGTGAGAACGTCCACAGCTCTGTTTTAACCCCCCTCCACACCTGTAGGTGGCACTGTAACCCCCTGCTCTCCTTGTTTGGTGAGAACATCCAGAATGCTGTTTTAACCCCCCTCCACACCTGTAGGTGGCGCTGTAACCTCCCGCTCTCCTTGTTTGGTGAGAACGTCCAGAACGCTGTTTTAACTCCCTCCACACCTGTAGGTGGCGCTGTAACCCCCTGCTCTCCTTGTTTGGTGAGAACGTCCAGAACGCTGTTTTAACTCCCTCCACACCTGTAGGTGGCGCTGTAACCCCCCGCTCTCCTTGTTTGGTGAGAACGTCCACAGCTCTGTTTTAACCCCCCTCCACACCTGTAGGTGGCACTGTAACCCCCTGCTCTCCTTGTTTGGTGAGAACATCCAGAACGCTGTTTTAACTCCCTCCACACCTGTAGGTGGCGCTGTAACCTCCCGCTCTCCTTG
Organism: Denticeps clupeoides; assembly: GCF_900700375.1. Taxonomy (NCBI): domain Eukaryota; kingdom Metazoa; phylum Chordata; class Actinopteri; order Clupeiformes; family Denticipitidae; genus Denticeps; species Denticeps clupeoides. Next base: position 90,222 of record NC_041711.1, read on the forward strand.
TTTGGTGAGAACATCCCGAACGCTGTTTTAACTCCCTCCACACCTGTAGGTGGCGCTGTAACCTCCCGCTCTCCTTGTTTGGTGAGAACGTCCAGAATGCTGTTTTAACTCCCTCCACACCTGTAGGTGGCGCTGTAACCCCCCGCTCTCCTTGTTTGGTGAGAACGTCCAGAACGCTGTTTTAACCCCCTCCACACCTGTAGGTGGCGCTGTAACCCCCCGCTCTCCTTGTTTGGTGAGAACGTCCAGAACGCTGTTTTAACTCCCTCCACACCTGTAGGGGGCGCTGTAACCTCCCGCTCTCCTTGTTTGGTGAGAACGTCCAGAACGCTGTTTTAACTCCCTCCACACCTGTAGGTGGCGCTGTAACCTCCTGCTCTCCTTGTTTGGTGAGAACGTCCACAGCTCTGTTTTAACCCCCTCCACACCTGTAGGTGGCGCTGTAACCTCCGCTCTCCTTGTTTGGTGAGAACGTCCACAGCTCTGTTTTAACCCCCTCCACACCTGTAGGTGGCGCTGTAACCTCCCGCTCTCCTTGTTTGGTGAGAACGTCCAGAACGCTGTTTTAACCCCCCTCCACACCTGTAGGTGGCGCTGTAACCCCCCGCTCTCCTTGTTTGGTGAGAACGTCCACAGCTCTGTTTTAACCCCCTCCACACCTGTAGGTGGCGCTGTAACCCCCTGCTCTCCTTGTTTGGTGAGAACGTCCACAGCTCTGTTTTAACCCCCCTCCACACCTGTAGGTGGCGCTGTAACCCCCTGCTCTCCTTGTTTGGTGAGAACGTCCAGAACGCTGTTTTAACCCCCCTCCACACCTGTAGGTGGCGCTGTAACCCCCTGCTCTCCTTGTTTGGTGAGAACGTCCAGAACGCTGTTTTAACCCCCTCCACACCTGTAGGTGGCGCTGTAACCCCCCGCTCTCCTTGTTTGGTGAGAACGTCCAGAACGCTGTTTTAACCCCCTCCACACCTGTAGGTGGCGCTGTAACCTCCCGCTCTCCTTGTTTGGCGTCTAGTTTGCGGTCACTCTGGTACCATTTCAGATAGAAATCTTCCTGTTTTTATAGAGAAACGTTTTCGTGTGGAGCCAAATTTACTTGATAACTCGTTTATACTTTTACAATCAGACGGCTCCATCTAATGGTGCTTCCGTAGAAGACACCGGATGAAGATCAGCCACCATTTTTTATGCCCCTATTTACTACAGAGCTGGAAACGGTCCTCATAAGGAAACGTGAATAATTATGACGTATGCACTGATGCACGAAGGGAGACGGTGAGAAGAATCTGGCTCGCTCCTGAGCGTGAACATTCGGTCCACCCGCTGTCCCGTCTCCCTCCAGAGAAGTTCTGCTACAAAACTCCTTGGCATCGGCGCGGCGTATCGGGTAAAGTGCTGGTCGAACAGGAAACAAATGGGCTGGCAGCCGCGGCCGGGCGTTGTTGGGGGCCCGAGCGGCGATGGCGCGCCTGGCACCGGGTCGGCCCCATATGCCATGCGCGGCTGGCGCGGGCGCGGGCGAGCGGCTGCCACCGGGGGACAGGGGACGGGTCTGCGCACACCTGTCGACTGAGATCAGGATTAGTGGACGGATCAATCCTGGCTGAGGAGGCGGGTCCTTCACTTCGCCCAGTATTAACCAGCTCCAGTCCGGGCTGAGATCTTCCTCCACGGCCCAGTTCCTAACAGGGTGTCCATGTCAAGGAGGAAAATACGGAGAGACTCCATTTTGGTTTTTATCAGCACAGTTGCATTGCTCCTAACCTTGAGGGGACAAGAGGGACACGCAGAGCGTCCCAGCACTTCACCGGCCACGCGCTAATGACACGCCTGGGCGAACCTAACATTCATCATGCTGGTGCCATCATCCTTGTCCCCTTCTAAAAAGCATGATGTGTGTGTGTGTGCACGTGTGTGTGTGTGTTTGTGTGCATGCTGGTCATAAATATTACATGCGCCGACATACTAATGCACGCGACCGCACGTCACACAGATGCCGGCGCGTGGGAGCCTGGGCAGCACTTACGACCGTCCCGATGGCGATGAGAACCTGTCAATCATTTTCACATGACACCTTTACAGATGCGGACACGGAAATATATAACGTGCGGCACTTTTTATTACGCGCAAGGCCTTTTCACAAAGGTGACGCGAGAAACTCCTCAGAATGAAAGAGAAAATGTCAACCGCTCACAAACACACACACACACACACACACACACACACCGAATGTGCAAACGCGTGTGCTGTGTCTGCAAACAGACGTGTCGGTAAAACCCTACACAGCTCTGGACTGAAGTAACTGCTCGTAGAAGCAACGCCTCTGTGAACACATGCTGGAATGTATCGGGTACACAACGTGTGTGTTGCTGTTGTACGGTTGTAGGGACCTTGGGACCAGAAGTCCATCCTGAGGGACAGTAATTACATATAGATTACATGAAAGTATTATTAAATGATAATAACTATTCAGTGTGTGGATTACACATATAGAGGGCAGCGGTGGCCTAGCAGTTAAGGAAGCGGCCCCGTAATCAGAAGGTTGGCGGTTCGAAACCCACCAAGGTGCCACTGAGGTCCCCTTGATGAAGGTCCCGTCCCCACACGCTGCTCCCCGGGCGCCTGTCATGGTGCCCACTGTCACCAAAGGTGACGGTTAAATACAGAGGACACGTTTCACCGTGTCACCGTGTGCTGCGCTGTGTCACCAGCTGAGGAATTTCTTCATATTTCCCAACTGGCAACCAGATACAATCAACCATATCGAGTGTAATGCAGGGCAAGTTTTAAGATTTGGTAATATGGTCAAGTGCCATGACACCGGCATGAGTTAGATTCTGAATATTATCCGCTGCAGTATTATATGTGCAACACTGAAGTCATGTACGCCGTGTGGTGGTGCCTGCATGGATCAGGCTTGTTTCTCAGGAACGTCAGGAAGTTCAGACCAAGTTTTCATGGCTGTTTAATGCCGCGTGTTCTCACTAACTCATGAACTCATGATGTATATTTGTACCACGCCGGACATTTCCTTTTAATTGCCGGTGTCATGGCGGCGCGGTTTCATTATGGTAAGTGAGAGCACAGAGTCGGTAAACCCCATTAAGCGGGGACCGGGCGGCAGTTGCCCCTCTGATCCGGCGTGGGGCGGCCAGGTCGGCAGCCCTGATTACTCTAATGGAGGAAGAAAAAGGTAATGGCATTACCACGGGGGAGCCAATCAGACGGCACCGCAGATTAAAGACGTTTCACAAATATGCAAATCAACCAATCCACGTAGCGCGCCAGCCACGAAGGACAGAGTGTACGCAGACGCGTCCTCGTAAAAAGACAGAGCGAGCTGCGGCGGCTGGACACGCTTCTCTTCTTTAATGCGACAACTTGCATCGCTGAGGGGAGCGGCGCAGTAAACACTAAACCTACAGGATCCCACGCCGGAACGCCAGTAATTAGCAATCAATCATTTCCATGTCAGCACATAGTGAGAAGCGAGCGTGTGTGTGAGTGTGTGTTTGCGTGAATGTGCGTGTATGTGTGTGCGTGCGTGAATGTGCATGTATGTGTGTGCGTGTGTGTGTATGTGCGTGTATGTGTGCGTGCGTGTGTGTGCGCGTGTGTGTATGTGTGTATGAGTGTGTATGTGTGAGTGGGTGTGTGTGTGTATGTGTGTGTATGTGTGAGTGTGTCTGTGTATGTGTGTGTGAGCGTGTGTGTGTGTGTGTGTTTGCGTGCGTGAGTGTGTGTATGTGTGTGTGAATGTGTGTGTGTGTGTGTGTGTGCGTGCGTATGTGTGTGCGTGCGTGTGTGCATGTATGTGCGTGTATGTGTGTGTGTATGTGTGTGCGTGCGTATGTGCTTGTATGTGTGTGTGTGCGTGTATGTGTGTGTATGTGCGTGTGTGCGTGTATGTGTGTGTGTGTATATGTGTGTGTGCGTGTGTGTGTGTATGTGTGTGTGTGTGTGTGTGTGTGTGCGTGTATGTGTGTATGTGTGTATATGTGTGCGTGTGTGTGTGTGTGTGTGTGTGTGTGTGCGTGTATGTGCGTGTGTGTGTGTGCGTGTATGTGTGTGTGTGTGTGTGTATGTGTGTGCGTGCGTATGTGCGTGTATGTGTGCGCGTGTGCGCGTGTACGTGCGTGTATTTGTGTGTGTATGTGTGTGCGTGCGTGCGTATGTGCTTGTATGTGTGTGTGTGCGTGTATGTGTGTGTATGTGTGTGTATGTGCGTGTGTATGTGTGTATATGTGTGTGTGTGTGTGTGTACGTGCGTGTGTATGTGTGTGTGTACGTGCGTGTGTATGTGTGTATATGTGTGTGTGTGTGTGTGTATATGTGTGTATATGTGTGTGTATGTGTGTGTACGTGCGTGTGTAAAGGTGAACAGATAGAAAGATATGCCTGAGCATGACTTGTTCCAGGCAATTCTGGCCACCCAGTGTAAACACACTGCTGCACAAACACCGTAATACGTTTTCCATTCCCGGCAATTACGCTCCCTAACAAGAAAAGGGTCTCGCCGCCTCCGTCCCTCTCACTTCACCGTGGAGAGAAGCGGGGACGACCTCGGGGACCATTAGAGGAGCAGGGAGAGGGCAGACGAAGATGGTCCCCGTCTGGAGCGAGTCTGCCATCTGCATGTGGCCGCCCTGCCAGGGAGCTAATCAGGCCATCCATCACCGCGCTACCTGACCGCCACCGCCAGCCGCGTGCCACACCAACAGACGAGAGTGGCGGGACGCCGTCCCTCCGCGGGCCTGTCCAGCGCCGCCTCATCACCCCACCACTTCTCTCTTTATTCATCTTCTACCTGACTGGGCCTGTTGTTTGCCTTTCGCTGACACTTGAAGGTCCCCTCATATCACCAGCTTTACGGTGAAAATGTTCTGCGGGGCGGAGACTGGGACTATGGTCCCGCCCACCAATTCCCTCGTCAACTGGCAGCCAATCAACACACAGGACGGGACAACTTACGGACCCTTCCAACCTCCAGTCGGGGCTCATTGTTGTGGAGCCGGAGGCGAGAGGAGAGTTGGATATAAGCCTTTGTTGTGTGTTAGTGTGGTTAGTGTGGTTAGTTGTGTATTTGTACGTCCAGATCTGTTCCCTCGGGCTCTCCGACCTCGCCCAATCTCGCAGATGAAATAAAGGTTCACAGGTCAGCAGGGAAATTGTTCTTCAGACATTTACTGAGTGGCATGAAGCCCCTCCCATCACAGCCATCTCACACCTGTCTCCATCCAGGTCCTCTTTAAACACAACTCAGAGGGTTTACACACTATTTAAACACGACCCTACAACCGCCGAGGTTCCTTTTTGTAGGGTGCTAAATGTTTATAATGCCAACAGAACTTTTGAACACACTGGTCCGGATTTACAGGACCATTAAAGTGTTGAAAGCGTGCCGGGAGGAACGTGGAGGAGCGTGTTGGAAACCAGCTTGTTGCTCATGTTACTTTCAGCGGGTCAGCCATGCAGACCTTCATCTTCTTCTTCACATCTCTCTGTTTTTCTGCGGGTGTTTCGTAAAAGCCCCCTTTTCTCTCTCTCTCCAGCCAGCGGCGAGCTACAAGCCCAGATCAAGAGCCCCGCCGATGGCCGCCGCGGCGCCTAATGAGGTCCTTAGCCTCCGCGCTTTCTCCTCACGTAGCGGAGATACGCTGCGCATGATAACGCTCTGAGCGGCGTGGGCAGTGCTAATGCTAATGGCTAGCGGTGGGCGTCACCCGTCCACGGCCAGATGCAGGGACGTGGACGGGTGACGCCTCACCGCTGCGGAGAACGGGCGGCGCCGGGGTGACCTTCCGACAAAATGAACCGCGCACGACGAGACGCACTTCAGGGGAATGAAGGATCTGGCGGCTGGGGAGGGACAGCGGTCATCTCATCAGCCCCCAGATGAAGATGACTCCTCCGCCCATCTGTTTCCGTCGGGACAATTAGGACGGCTCGCGAGCGGAAGGCCGATTGGCGATGCACTCGGGCCACCCCGAGCCCCGGGCCGGAGACATGTCCGCTTCAACGTAATCGTCCCCACAAATCAATCGGGGGTTGTACCGCGTCCAACTGTACAGCGTAGAGATAAGCTGGACCTGCGGGCCGCGGGAAGGACGAGAGAGAGAGAGAGAGAGAGAGAGAGGCGCCGCACGAGCCGAGACGGCGAGGCGAACGGGACGGGGACGCGGAATGGCGCGAGTTCGTGGGGGAAATTAAGAGATGCTCTCAATCACTCAGCAGCCACCAGCAGAAGGACCAGCTTGGACGACAGCGGGACAATAGCATCTGAGGCGTGCCAACCGCTGGCACGCTGGCACTAAACGTGCCCACCTGCCACTCTCTCGCTGGCGCCTCCACGCCCAGGTACCCGACTGCAGAGGAGCCGCCGGAGAACCGGAGGAACCAATAAGAGAGATAATGAAGCTTCTCCTCTTGTTCTCACCTCAACTTAACAAGGAGCCTCGGGAGGGACGCAGAGCCGTGGCCAAGACACCGGGCAGTAGGCACGGCCATCTGTGGGCACGCGGGGTGCCAGGGACCGGTGGCGTGGAGAACAGCAGCGTCTGGGGCATCCCTGCCACCCCCGCGCCGGGTCAGAGGACATGGACGCTCTCGTCCCGCCTCGTCGTATCTGCCTTTTCCCTTCGTAACACGTTCACGCTCGTCCAACATCTTTGCTTCCATTTGAAATGATGTCCCCCGAACGCGAAGGTCCAACGGCTGCTCTTCTCCATCCGAGACCGGCTGCCTTTCTGTCACAATTCACCCTTCACAGAGCGAGCGACCAGAGACTCTGTCCCTCACCTGTCTCTTCATCGGTTTTCATTTTTATAGCAAGATTTAGTTTTAGTTATTCATTGCAATTAATGCATCGCAATACATTATTTACAATTCCCAGTCCTATTAAACAGAGCTCCGGAAAACATTGGGAAACAAGTCCCAGCGCCATCTATCTACCCATCCGGCTATCCGTCTATGTCCCATGAGGCAGTGCTACCAGTGGTGGATGGGACACGGCATGCGTGCATTTACACCAACAATCACACCAGGAAGCACTTACATGAATCAGATAATCACGAGATAATCAAACGCAAGAAATCAAGCGGGAGTGTGAATACGTGGAGATGGTTCGACCGGGAATGTGAATAAGTGGAGATGGTTCGACCAGGAATGTGAATAAGTGGAGATGGTTCAACCGGAATGTGAATAAGTGGAGATGGTTCGACCGGGAATGTGAATACGTGGAGATGGTTCGACCGGGAATGTGAATAAGTGGAGATGGTTCGACCGGGAATGTGGATAAGTTCAGATGGTTCGACTGGGAATGTGAATAAGTGGAGATGGTTTGACCGGGAATGTGAATAAGTTCAGATGGTTCGACCGGGAATGTAAATAAGTGGAGATGGTTCGACCGGGAATGTGAATAAGTGGAGATGGTTCGACTGGGAATGTGAATAAGTGGAGATGGTTTGACCGGGAATGTGAATAAGTTGAGATGGTTCGACCGGGAATGTGAATACGTGGAGATGGTTCGACCGGGAATGTGAATAAGTGGAGATGGTTCGACCGGGAATGTGAATAAGTTCAGATGGTTCGACTGGGAATGTGAATAAGTGGAGATGGTTTGACCGGGAATGTGAATAAGTTCAGATGGTTCGACCGGGAATGTGAATAAGTGGAGATGGTTCGACCGGGAATGTGAATAAGTGGAGATGGTTCGACCGGGAATGTGAATAAGTGGAGATGGTTTGACCGGGAATGTGAATACGTGGAGATGGTTCGACCGGGAATGTGAATACGTGGAGATGGTTCGACCGGGAATGTGAATACGTGGAGATGGTTCGACCGGGAATGTGAATAAGTGGAGATGGTTTGACTGGGAATGTGAATAAGTGGAGATGGTTCGACCGGGAATGTGAATAAGTGGAGATGGTTCGACCGGGAATGTGAATAAGTGGAGATGGTTTGACCGGGAATGTGAATAAGTTGAGATGGTTCGACCGGGAATGTGAATACGTGGAGATGGTTCAACCGGGAATGTGAATAAGTGGAGATGGTTTGACCGGAAATGTGAATACGTGGAGATGGTTCAACCGGGAATGTGAATACGTGGAGATGGTTCGACCGGGAATGTGAATAAGTGGAGATGGTTTGACCGGGAATGTGAATACGTGGAGATGGTTCAACCGGGAATGTGAATAAGTGGAGATGGTTCGACCGGGAATGTGAATAATTTGAGATGGTTTGACCGGGAATGTGAATAAGTTGAGATGGTTCAACCGGGAATGTGAATAAGTTGAGATGGTTCAACCGGGAATGTGAATAAGTGGAGATGCTTCTCTTTTTTTGTACATTAGATTGAATTCGATTATAATTAGTTTTAGTGCTGGACTCATTCAGCGTTTTCCCCAGGAATAAAATCCGTCCGCCATCGGACTGAAGCTCATTTCCTCTCCGGCCCTGAACTGCGGCGTGTTTGGAGAACGCACCGGCGTCCCTCCTCCTGCTAGTGATGAAAAGTGACAGTAATAAAATGAATATTCGCCAACGCGGCGCACGCTCCCTCGCGTGGCGTTAAGGAGGCGATAAAGAGCGTGTCTAAACTCTGATGCGTTTATTCCTGCTCTCGCACCGCGTGCGTCACCGCCGGCACGCTGCGGCCTGACGCCAGGCCGCGTTCCCGCCGCCACGTGTACGCACCTGACAGGAAGTAATAAAGCGCTGTGCAGCGAGAGGCGGAGAGATGTCCTCGGAGCGCTCATTACTCCGAGGGAAAACGGGCCGGACAGGAAGCCGCCCGGTCACCCCGGCACGAGCTGGTGACTAATTTAAGGAGGGAGGTTTGGTCGCGCCGAGGCCTCTGGAGGCGAGCTAATGAAGGAGAGGACACGGCTGACGGCGGCGAGCCGCTCTGTCACCTGTCAGTCACCGGAAGGCCCGGCGCTCCGCCGGTTCCGGACTGAGCGAGAGGAAGAGCGCTAATCCCCGGCAGGGGTGCTCGCTAAAGCTGTGCTAATTGCTTTGAGGTTTGGTCAAAGCTCCATCGGTGTTGAAAATGCACAGCATGAAGAGAAAAAACGAGAGTTGGTCGGTGTGTCATCTTTACCGGTATGAAACAGAAAAAGGACAGAACTGGAAGAGTATGAAATGAAAGAAAGGCGTGGGTGGACTCGTGTGGACGTGGCTGGTTGTTGGCAGCATGGAACATATTCGGTGGCATTTTGTAAACAGCTTTTGAATGACCAGACAATGGAAACAAACACACAATGAAGAAAAGGAATAAAAGGACCAGCATGGGTGTGAAGCCTGGGAGATAAATGCTCCTCTAACTGAGAGACACTAGAGGGATCTGGTCAGTCCCCAGAGCTCCACTGTCAGAATCATACAAACACACCATACACACCACACACGCACACACAATACAGTCCACAATGGTCCACTGCATCTCCTCAAATCATACAAACACCATACACACCATACACACCACACACAAACGCACACACACACACACTATACAGTCCACAATGGTCCACTGCATCTCCTCAAATCATACAAAAACCATACACACCACACACAAACACACACACTATACAGTCAAGAATGGTCCACTGCATCTCCTCAAATCATACAAACACCATACACACCATACACACCACACACAAACGCACACACAATACAGTCCACAATGGTCCACTGCATCTCCTCAAATCATACAAAAACCATACACACCAAACACACCACACACACACACACACTATACAGTCCAGAATGGTCCACTGCGTCTCCACAAATCATACAAACACCATACACACCAAACACACCACACACACACACACACACCCTATACAGTCCAGAATGGTCCACTGCGTCTCCACAAATCATACAAACACCATACACACCATACACACCACTGCCTCTATACACAACATACACTCATTACACACTATACAGTCCCCAGTGCTAAAAAGCATCTATACACACTATACACACCAAATACACACTAAACAATTCATATCACACTGTCACGCTCCGGACCGGCAGGGGTAACTCCGGATCCGGAGTTCGGACCGGAGTTTCATGTTAGTCATGTGTAATGTTCCCTGATCGTGTTCACCTGCTGTCTATTTATATAATTGTATAAAACTATCCTGTTTGTGTCTGTTCGCCGTCGGGTCATTGTGCGTGTTTATGTCCCCTTGTCTCGTGTAGTTCGTATTAAACCCCTGTCGCGTGAAATCGTGCGAATGCGTCCTCCTTCATCACCATGTCCAGCCCACCCGTGACACACACACCTTTAATTTCTTCAATACTTCTCAATGAAATGTGTATCTTTTGTTACAAGACATTCTTCTTCAGTGCAAACCCACAAAAATGTTAAAAATGTGCGCAAAATGTTATGCATTCCTACGTGAAGACATAGGATACTAAAGAAGAAAACACCCCAAGTTCATATCAAAGTCACACACACACACACTCACACACAAACACAGAGAGAGACATACACACATAGACACGGAGTAGGTTTCATGAGACATGCGCAACTCATTTTCTTGTTATTCAGCATATACATTCGCACAAAGCATGAAAAATATGTGTTCACACACACATAGGTCGAGATGGCTCTTGTCTAGATCAACACCGCGCTGTAAGTGCCACCACTAAACCAGATTTCCTGGCCCAGGGCCGCTTCTCCGGCTGTGGAAGCGTGAAGGAAGGGGCAATACAGTAATACAGCCGATTCACACACACACACACACACACACACACACAGGGACTTCGCTGGAGGAGCAGCGCTGTGTAAATGGTGCAGAAAAATCTGATCTTGTTTTCTACTAGTCGGCACGCAAAGGAAGTTCAGCATTCCGGCGGTGGAGAAGTGGCGAGTGTGAAATCCATAAACTCCCTTTAACGGACACACTGTTCACAATGGCGGAGGATGATAACCGCTGAAGCCCTCTAACGCCTTCCATGTTCTAATCCCTGATGTCGGAATGGAACCCTGAATTGGCTAAAAAATTATTAAAAGCAGTAGAGATATGAAATGAAAAAGAACATTTTTACGTTGAAAAGCCGTGATCTTCCTCCGCTGCCAGTCCATCTCTCACCCATGATGTACGTTGTGGGAAGCCAGACTGGCCCCATATCGAGGACTTCACCCTCCAGAAGATCTGCTGGGTGTCCTCCTGTCACAGCCAGATACACACGTACACTACACTTCAAGAGATTTTATTTTGTGTAGTTCTATTTATTTTCATTTTAAATCAACTTTTTGTTTAGTGATATTTTGCACAGTATATAGATATTTCTGTATTTAAAACCGTGAATGGTCTCCATCGTCTGATGTGAGAGAGAGAGAGAGAGAGAGAGAGAGAGAGAGAGACTGGCCTGGATGAATGGGGACTGTGAGGTGACGATGTCGAGTTAATGACCCGGCAGCTCAATGGGGATGTGTGGCGAGGAGAACATTCAAACAAGTTCCCTTTCAGAGCCAGAGCTCGTCCTCCTTCCCTCTCTCAGCAGCTGGCCGTCCTACAAAGAGACCTCATATCCATGTCGCTCTCTCTCACACACACACACACACACACACACTCTCCTGACACACCAATGCTTGGTACGTATGTTAAAGCCTTTCAGATGAACTTGCCAACGAGTACCAATAGTAATTTTTTATTTCTTTGTCCCTTGTCCTCACATGTGGCCCTGCTTCAGTTCATGAAAGTGAGATGCTGTTCTCCAGAGGGGGCGGAGTCTCTCGTGGTTTCTGGAGACACCGCTGGGAGCGGCAGGCCGAGGAAGGAAGGATGGTGGTAGGGGTCCACGTCTCCATGGGTGATGAAAGGACCTCAGACTCCCTGTTTCACTCTGGGGACGTGCAACATGTGGGCTCCAGAATGAGGACCTCGCCTCGGTCCTTCATATCCGTACCATCTCCATTTTGCCCAAAGCATGGTTGCCATGGAAATGCACAAGTACATAGTGATTGATTTATACCTTTTCTCAAGCTGCTGGAGAAATTGATCAGCGTGAAGCAGCTGATGCAGCAACGGCTTAACAAAACAGCAATATAAGACATTCATGATAACATGTCTGTCTGCCTTCTGCCCTATAACCCCTCCCACAGACACTCCCCCTCCGGTGAGCATCTCTGGCTCTCCATCAGTGAGTGCGCTCCACCAGGCCACGGTGTGTGTGCATGACAGAGTGTGTGTGAGAGTGGGACAGACAGTAGGGAGCTGGGTGATTACTAAACCCATCATACTTGACATTCTGGCGGGGGAAAATGGTCCCATCACAGAGAGGAGGGGCGGCAGTGAAGGTGAGACCACAGTTAATCAAAATGTCACATGTGGCATCACACATCACACCACACATCACTTGTGGGTGACCAGTTTAGAGCTTTGTGCTCTTTAGAGAGCTGATTCATTATAATTCCTTTTACAAGATAACAATTTACACCTGAAAATGGACATTTGCTCAATTTGCAGCATTATGGGCACATATTTACTGAGATCTATTTTACGGACCCTAAGAGGGCAGACCAGCTCTCTCCCCATTATTCTGGCCCAAAAAATGCCTTCGCCCCCTCCTTGCCAACATCACAGCCTTGTTGGGACATGGTGGCCATGAAGCAACCATCCACCACTCCATCCATCTGGACCATCAGTGGAACGTAGTGCAACGTAGCCTTCTGTGATCTATTTATTGCTGCTGCACTTTGTCTTTTATGTCTTCTATGTATCATGTTCTATGTTCTGTCTATGTTTTTCATTGTGCTCAATAAACTCCAACCTCAACCTCAAAAAGACTGTATGAAGATGAGTCTTTCACTGCAGTCGTTTCTGCTTGTGAGGATTGGTCAGTGGTGGCTGAATAGAAGGTTCATGCAGAACTGCAAGTACCTGATCTTCAACCTTCCCAAGTTCTCCACACCGCCCCTCTGCTACGCTCCCTCCACTGGCTCCCAGTAGCTGCACGCATCAGGTTCAAAATACTGATGCTGGCCTACAAAGCCAAACATGGAGCAGCACTCAAGGTCAGAACAGCTCAGTCACTGAGTATTTTCAAACAACTGCTCAAGACCTTCCTCTTTAGAGAATATTTAGATGAACTTGTAACCTTCTTCTGTATAGAAACTAGAACAGAGTGAATAAAAAGATTGTATTCATAGTTGGGGGTCCTAGTGACCCAGAACTGACCACTGAGCACGTTGTAAGTCGCTCTGGATAAGGGCGTCTGACAAATGCCTTAAATGTAAATGTAAATGTACCTGGAGGATCTACACCTTGATGTCCACGGGACTCCAGAGGCACCAGCATCTTCAAATACCTGTTTGCTGCTTTATAAAGGCATTTTAGCAGCTGCTCTCTTAATCCGATGTATTTGTCTGGCAGAGACCTTCCTCACGGTGCCTTTATCTGCATAAACTCGTGTGTGCTCTGCATCAGCTGCAAAACCCTGATCACGTTTCATTTTTCATGAAATATCAGTGTCACGCTCACAGCAATCATCACCTGCACCTCTCCGTCACAACCAACTCTCTGCTCCAGTCGCATAAAATGGTGCTCTGCTTAATAACGCGGAACGTCCTTCTTCACTAGTTCTGGTGAAGGAATTACCAAAGGCGTCAGAGATTAATTTCAGTGAAATAAAGAGCCCAATATTGTCCAATTTTAAAACACTAAATATTTAATTGTATACAATTTGTAGAATGATTTGGAACATGGTGTAAAAAAATAACCATTTATGTTTAAACAGTCCAGAAGGAGGACGTAGGGTGTGTGAGACCTGTCAATCATGACTGCAGGCTCCTCCCCCCTTTTAATCATTAAAATATCATCTTCTGGCAGTCAGAAATAATAACTTGTGTCATTTCAGATGATATTAGTGATATTAGTGATATTAGTGAACATGAGCCAGATGATCATGGACTGATAACACTAACATGTTACCTACGTAGTAAAAATACAGAGTACTTGTTCAACTTTAACAGAGTTAAACTCGGATGACGTGAGTGGCTGTGTGGTGAAATATTGTGGATATTGAAGCAGGTACCAGGTCTGCTCGCTCCCCGATCATCCCGCCGCTTCTCTAACTAATCACCTGACCTTGGGCATGCGCCCGGAATTCTGGGTAACCCCGTCCCTGGGATGGCCGTGTCCGGGCTGGCTGACCTCGTTCTAGCATCACAGCCGTTATTTACCAGCGGAGACACACACACACACACACACACACACACACTGCGGGCTGCTAATTAGGGCCGGCCTTCCCCACACACTCAGCCTGATGGGGGCCCGGGGTAACCTGCCTCGGTCTGAGAGCCATTCGGATGTTTTAATAATTAGTCAATTAGCCGGGCGCGCGAGGGAGTGGAGGAGAGGTTAAAGCGTCCCTGGTGTAATTACTCCCCGATACGAAGAGAGCGGGCGGGAGCGGCCATCTCTGGCGCCGCGGTGGGCTGCTGTTTAGTGCCAGAGCGGGGGGCTTCGGCGTGAAGCGTAAATATTGGGATATTGGGCGTGCAGAAACGGTGTAATCGGGGTCAGTGAGCCAGCGGCGTCAAGTGAAGCCGGGAGTGAATGACGAATGACAATGATCTGGTGGATTATGGAGCAGATTACTGCCATAAACGTCATTCTGTCTGGTCTCCAGGAGCATATGTCCTTACGTCCCATCTCTGCCTAGGTCAAAGTGTGAAATAATGATGATGAACCCATCAGATGTTGTACTAGTGTGAAGTTTTACTGCTTCTTTAATCAGTGCAACTGGTGCAGTGGTGGCCTAGCGGTTACGGAAGCGGCCCCGTAATCAGAAGGTTGCCGGTTCGAATCCCGATCCGCCAAGGTGCCACTGAGCAAAGCACCGTCCCCACACACTGCTCCCCGGGCGCCTGTCATGGTGCCCACTGCTCACTCAGGGTGATGGTTAAAAACAGAGGACACGTTTCACACCGTGTCACCATGTGCTGTGTTGCAGTTCTCACAATGACAGTCATTGTTCACGTTCACTTTGGAACTGTTTTCAGCTCTAAGATCATTGAACAATGAATGAAGGTTCCAAAGTGACAGACTTGGGATAATGATCACAGCATTATCTACATGTATACAGATATTCCATCATTAACAGCCATTTCCAGTCCATTTGATGTCTTTTTCATGACTTGGACTCTTGTGTCTACTGACTCTGGACGTTCCTGATGTAGGAAGGTAATAGAAGTACATACATACACACACAGTGAAAAGTCACACAGAGATGATTGTAAAAGGCGTCATCAGAACACCTCCAGACACCGCCTTAAACAAAAATACTAAAGCACAGAAAGCAGCTACACCCAGGCATACACACGCAGCACTTGGATAGCATCGCTTCAACCCCTTCGGGGCAACAGAAAGGGTCATCTGTTCGGATGAGTGCATGATAACAGAGAGATGTTCCAGATCTGAGCTTTAAGTAAAAGTGGCGTCTGTAATGCTGCAGCCCTGCAGAAGATACAGAACGGTAAATGTCTTGGTGACCTGCCTCCATGGCGCAACACACACACTTTTACTCCAACAGGTGCATTAAAAAGCAGCGAGCCCAAGTTGGCAGCCCCATCAATACTTTGCCGTGTTTTGGAGCTGAACTGCTGAATCAGGGCTGAACCCTGATGAGGTGTGACGGTTCAGAAGCGCGACTGTAAATAATTACGCCGGCGCGTCTATACATCACATTTCCAGCAGCGAACACACACAAGCAAGTTCACCCAGGAGGCCACAACATCACAGCGGACCTGGTGCAGCGGCCAGAAGAACTTCCTCAAACAAAAAGAACCTACATCAGGAGTACGACGGAGAAGAACTGAAAATTCGCCCGTAATCAGAAGGTTGCCGCTTCGAATCCCGATCCACCAAGGTGCCACTGAGGTCCCCTTGATGAAGGTCCCGTCCCCACACACTGCTCCCCGGGCGCCTGTCATGGTGCCCACTGCTCAGTATACAGAGGACACATTTCACCATGTCACCGTGTGCTGTGCTGCTGTGTCTCACAATGACAATCACGTCACTTTCACTCCACTTTAAAAAAAATTGGTTTGAATCAAGTCTACCTGCGTCAGAAGACTCGTCTTATTTGTCCCACAAACATTTCATGTTGCATGAACTTCACATCTTTAAGCATCAGTTGAGGTCACAGCATCATGACAGGTCAGACACACAAGAACATCCTTACCTGAAAGACAAAAGAAGCGTTAGCAGACATCCCTCTTTTCGCCGGTCTGACCATTCCATTACGGTTAGAAACGCCTCAATGCATCCAAAACGTGTTTCTACGTTACTTCACATGATGTTTTCAGCAAAAACCCGAGGCTGAACTCTACCTGGCATGGCGCTGTACTCAGATCAGGCCGCCACTGTCACTATCGGAAATAACCAAGCGACATGATTATGATCTAATTCATCGTGTCCTGGAATAGTCCACGTCGTGAAGCATCGTGATGCATCGATTGTTTCAACACGCGCCATGTTCCTGATGATGACGCCCTTCATCAACAACGAGCAGACGTGAAGAGAAGCGACCGGAGCTGCTCCTTCACAGCTCTTCAAACTGGGATGTTGACTCTCTGCATCAGAGCTGCTTGCTGATGGGTTTCTGAGATGAGTTTTTATGCATCTTTAAAACGGAAAATTTCATTCCATCAATACTTTCAGATTTCAGCTCAAGAGAAAGTAAAGGAAATTGGTCGTGTGTATTTCAAATCGAAGGCAGTCCAACCCCTGGTAGGCCTGCAGGTGAACGGCTTGACCCGCGCTGCTCTTGTCCTTGTATTGATCACTTTCTGCTCCATAACCCATTGATCGGCCTGATCTACTGCCATGAGCTCTACTACACTAATCTACTAGTACGATGCAGCAGATAAAGAACTACAGCTTCCAGTAGTCTTCAGCAGGCGGCAGATCTGATTGGACAGTTTGGTTGGTTATATGTGGCACCCTTTTAATGAAGCGGGACGCATTCATATTTAACATGTTCAGATAAACTGGCTGCCATTGCCGTCCTGTGTGTAAGGAGAAACGCGCAGCATTTCATATATTTATACTTATATGTACGCCCTCTGTTATGTGCAACACAATCGCAAAAAGATGAAATACATAAAACTGTGGCTTTTACTTCAGAAACTGTGCATGTGTGTCAGAAAAATTCTAAAACGTTTCCCAAAAAAAAGGAAAACTGGAAAAAAAAAGAGAAAAAGAAACTCAAGTAAAAGAAAACGAATCTATCAGAGCTTCTGTTGGTTTTGGCCTTGATGCCAAGAGCGTAATGAGTTGCCGTTAATGGCTGAGTAATGATGTTTTCTGGAACGGAGACATTAGTCATCAGATACCAAAAAAAGACGTTCACTTCACATCCATCAACGTTTTTACCTGCCCCCCGACTGCAGCAGGGGGGTGTCTTCAAGTGCATCCTTCACTAATTCCTGTGAAATTCAGAATTGCTCCGAATAAAGGCGTACGATAAATG
The DNA here is from genome assembly GCF_900700375.1 of Denticeps clupeoides. NCBI lineage: Eukaryota > Metazoa > Chordata > Actinopteri > Clupeiformes > Denticipitidae > Denticeps > Denticeps clupeoides. The sequence continues at coordinate 107,709 of NC_041711.1, forward strand.
CTGTAAATGCTGTAAAAAAGTTTCCTAATGTGAGCGTTAGCAGCAACACTGTTTCTCAAGACGAGCGGACATTCCGGCGTACAAATCCCATACAGCGACTTTAAACCAGCATAATTTACATGGCTGCACCACAAAACCTTGCCACATGAATGGTGTTGAGATGTTGTATCTCCTTTCCTGTCTGATAACCGCGCCAGATCTGCCATGACTGAATATGATGACTGTCGTTGCTCTTAATTAAGTCAGAGTCTTTCATCGTTTAACCTACAACCTACGTTACATCAATTAAACTATTTCATTTATCCGGGATGTATACATTTTCTTTGACTGCTGTCTGCAAATACACACAAGATACTTGATACACCCATTTTGCACGTTTGATAAATGAGGCCCTACATGTGTAGGGTGACCAGACATCCTCTGTTCTTCTTGAGACCAGAAAATTTCATTTAATCTGCCTAAACATTCACGTGAAGCTGTTTCTTCACGTGAACATTAGCGTCCATGTTGCTTCCCTCATGTGAACATTAGTGGCCATTTTGTTCCTTCACGTGAACATTGTAAGCAATGTTGTTTCTTCACGTGAACATTAGCGTCCATGTTGCTTCCTCATGTGAACATTAGCGTTCATGTTGCTTCCCTCATGTGAACATTAGTGGCCATTTTGTTCCTTCACGTGAACATTGTAAGCAATGTTGTTTCTTCACGTGAACATTAGCGTCCATGTTGCTTCCCTCATGTGAACATTAGTGGCCATTTTGTTTCCTCACGTGAACATTAGCGTTGACGCTGTTCCTTCATCTGAACATTAGCGGCTTTGTTGCTTCCTCATGCGAACGTTAGTGGCCATTTTGTTTCTTCACGTGAACATTAGCGGCTTTGTTGCTTCCTCATGCGAACATTAGTGGCCATTTTGTTTCTTCACGTGAACATTAGCGGCTTTGTTGCTTCCTCATGCGAACATTAGTGGCCATTTTGTTTCTTCACGTGAACATTAGCGGCTTTGTTGCTTCCTCATGCGAACATTAGTGGCCATTTTGTTTCTTCACGTGAACATTAGCGGCTTTGTTGCTTCCTCATGTGAACATTAGTGGCCATTTTGTTTCTTCACGTGAACATTAGCGGCTTTGTTGCTTCCTCATGCGAACATTAGTGGCCATTTTGTTTCTTCACGTGAACATTGTCAGCAACATTGTTTCTTCACATGAACATTAGCGTCCATGTTGCTTCCTCATGTGAACATTAGCGTTCATGTTGCTTCCCTCATGTGAACATTAGTGGCCATTTTGTTTCTTCACGTGAACATTGTCAGCAACATTGTTTCTTCAAGTGAGCATTTGCGTCCATGTTGCTTCCCTCATGTGAACATTAGTGGCCATTTTGTTCCTTCACGTGAACATTGTAAGCAATGTTGTTTCTTCACGTGAACATTAGCGTCCATGTTGCTTCCTCATGTGAACATTAGCGTTCATGTTGCTTCCCTCATGTGAACATTAGTGGCCATTTTGTTCCTTCACGTGAACATTGTAAGCAATGTTGTTTCTTCACATGAACATTAGCGTCCATGTTGCTTCCCTCATGTGAACATTAGTGGCCATTTTGTTTCCTCACGTGAACATTAGCGTTGACGCTGTTCCTTCATATGAACATTAGCGGCTTTGTTGCTTCCTCATGCGAACGTTAGTGGCCATTTTGTTTCTTCACGTGAACATTAGCGGCTTTGTTGCTTCCTCATGCGAACATTAGTGGCCATTTTGTTTCTTCACGTGAACATTAGCGGCTTTGTTGCTTCCTCATGCGAACATTAGTGGCCATTTTGTTTCTTCACGTGAACATTAGCGGCTTTGTTGCTTCCTCATGCGAACATTAGTGGCCATTTTGTTTCTTCACGTGAACATTAGCGGCTTTGTTGCTTCCTCATGTGAACATTAGTGGCCATTTTGTTTCTTCACGTGAACATTAGCGGCTTTGTTGCTTCCTCATGTGAACATTAGTGGCCATTTTGTTTCTTCACGTGAACATTGTCAGCAACATTGTTTCTTCAAGTGAGCATTTGCGTCCATGTTGCTTCCCTCATGTGAACATTAGTGGCCATTTTGTTTCCTCACGTGAACATTAGTGGTGACGCTGTTCCTTCATATGAACATTAGCGTCCATGTTGCTTCCTCATGTGAACATTGGCGTCCATGTTGCTTCCCTCATGTGAACATTAGTGGCCATTTTGTTTCTTCACGTGAACATTGTCAGCAACATTGTTTCTTCACATGAACATTAGCGTCCATGTTGCTTCCTCATGTGAACATTAGCGTTCATGTTGCTTCCCTCATGTGAACATTAGTGGCCATTTTGTTTCCTCACGTGAACATTAGTGGTGACGCTGTTTCTTCATGTAAACATTAGCGGCTTTGTTGCTTCCTCATGTGAACATTGATGGCCATGTTGCTTCCTCATGCGAACATTAGCGGCTTTGTTGCTTCCTCATGCGAACATTAGTGGCCATTTTGTTTCTTCACGTGAACATTGTCAGCAACATTGTTTCTTCAAGTGAGCATTTGCGTCCATGTTGCTTCCCTCATGTGAACATTAGTGGCCATTTTGTTTCCTCACGTGAACATTAGTGGTGACGCTGTTCCTTCATCTGAACATTAGCGTCCATGTTGCTTCCTCATGTGAACATTGGCGTCCATGTTGCTTCCCTCATGTGAACATTAGTGGCCATTTTGTTTCTTCACGTGAACATTGTCAGCAACATTGTTTCTTCAAGTGAGCATTTGCGTCCATGTTGCTTCCCTCATGTGAACATTAGTGGCCATTTTGTTTCCTCACGTGAACATTAGTGGTGACGCTGTTCCTTCATCTGAACATTAGCGTCCATGTTGCTTCCTCATGTGAACATTGGCGTCCATGTTGCTTCCCTCATGTGAACATTAGTGGCCATTTTGTTTCTTCACGTGAACATTGTCAGCAACATTGTTTCTTCAAGTGAGCATTAGCGTCCATGTTGCTTCCCTCATGTGAACATTAGTAGCCATTTTGTTTCCTCACGTGAACATTAGTGGTGACGCTGTTTCTTCATGTAAACATTAGCGGCTTTGTTGCTTCCTCATGTGAACATTGATGGCCATGTTGCTTCCTCATGCGAACATTAGCGTCCATGTTGCTTCCCTCATGTGAACATTAGTGGCCATTTTGTTTCTTCACGTGAACATTGTCAGCAACATTGTTTCTTCAAGTGAGCATTAGCGTCCATGTTGCTTCCCTCATGTGAACATTAGTGGCCATTTTGTTTCCTCGTGAACATTAGCGGTGACGCTGTTTCTTCATGTAAACATTAACGGCTTTGTTGCTTCCTCATGTGAACATTGGCGGCCATGTTGCTTCCTGACGTGAACATTAGCGGCTTTGTTGCTTCCTCTTGCAAACATTGGTGGCCATTTTGTTTCTTCACGTGAACATTGTCAGCAACGTTGTTTCATCACGTTAACATCAGCAGTGATGTTGCCAATCGACATGTTTGTACACAGGCTCCAAAAAAAAGTATTTATTAGCCACCATCCACCTGCCGAACTGGCAGCGAGACGCTGATTAACTCTCCTTCCCAAACAAATTACTGCACAGGAATAACTACATCTGGGATCTGGCTCTAGAGCTCGGAGCAGCAGCCTGCCAGGGAATTATGGATGTAAATGAGAAGGATCCGCAGCTGCCAAGTGGCGTCTCGGATCTTGCAGGTTCGCCATCGTGCCAAACGAGCGGCAGAGCGGGAAGCCAAACAAGGTGCGCTGCGGCGGGCATCGGGGCGCGGCCCACTTCGCCTCATGCCAGTGAACTCTGGATCACGAGCTGAGCCTCAAAAGATGCGCTCGTTCCCCGAGGCTGGGGGGGCCACTCAGCAGATGGTCGTCAGCTTCCTCCTCCACTGAGGAGCCGTGCAGAAACAGTTTAAAGCGTCCCGTAGGAAATGGTCCTTTGTTGTTTTTACTGCGGAGGGCATCGCCAACAGGATCACGGTGCATTTTACTCCCGACGTTCTGGACACACTACACCAAAATAAAGAACGAAGCACATGGCGGCGATGAGGACGATGAAAGTGGCACCAGGGGTCCAGCTGAATCCCGGCTGAATTGTGCTTGAGAGTTCGAACGTTGTTTCATCTTCTTACCTCTCAGCCAGAGCGTATGGCTCGCTCACGTACCGTAACCGTCTAACTCTGGTACGGTGTGAGGCCGAAAAACGGCCATGATGAAAATGTATTTTGCATAATGCCAATTTCAGAACGTTTGATAATCTGCATGTTAGGTTGGGACAGGTCCCTAACTGAGGACATGGCCCCGCCCTCTAAACCTCCCCCCAAAGGGCGCAGAGGAGGGGCGGAGGAAGCCTCTAATCTGCCTTTATTTCTCCGACCCCCCCAGAAGGATGGTAGGGGAGCTGAGGATGGTGTGATTACTGGTGAAAGAGAAGAGAAATGCCCTCCAAGCATAATTACTATGGATCTCAGCGGCGGCCCTTATCACAGAATTTGTCTAATTGTGAGTGCTGTGATCAGCAGAGTGAAAGAAAACGATGGAGGGAGGGAGGGAAGGAGGGAGCAATGTTCTCACTGTGCAGTGGCTTAAAGGAGGGTAATCAGCATAAAGGACACATTGAGCTGAAAAAGGAAGAGCATGCTGGGTGTTTTGGGTGCCCCGTCTGTCTCAGAACTGGCACACTGTGGCTCCATACGTTTCAGACTGAAATCCAGACTGAAGAATAACCACTCATGTGAGACCTCCAAACTCTGCCAGAACTTTAAATAAATCCGCAGTGACCTCGGTGACCTTTCCAGCGGGAGAACAGACGCAGGCAGAAATGATTCAGATCATTTTCCACGCCGGTGTGGTGTTTCCCCAGCAGTTGGCGGTGAGCCGGGGGGCACGGTGGGTGCCGGTGGACCCGTTACGCAGCGTTCTACTGCTCTCCTAACAATAACCAACTGCCTAATATGAAGTCCATGAGAGGAACGGTAGACGCAAAGCGGCAATTAACTCGGTTAGACCTCCCCAGGGAGACACTCAGGCTTAAGAGTCATGCTCAGGGACACAATAGTAGTAAATGGGGATTGAACCTGGGACTTTATGGTCTTCTGGTTTATAGGCGAGTGTCTAAATGCCCACCAGGCCCCTACCAGCCAGGACTATCGATATCACTGAGAGGATTGGAGGATAGCACATGAATTATTTCACATGAATTCACATTTATGATTGATATTATATGGATATTTTTTTGTCTTTCAGTTCAATTCACCCTAATGCAACGCTGTAAGACAGTTTTCTTTTTTAATAAAACCAGGCTGATGCTGGTCACCGGGGGGCGATATTAAAGTTGCCCCCTGTCCTCTTCTTGCTGTAATGAGAAGTGCGAATGAATTAACTGGCCATTGTAATTCATCAGACATTTAACCAGGTAATTACGCAACGTGCTGAACGGATCCCCAAACAAGATAAGAGCTCGGAGTTCTCTGACGGACCCTAATGAGACGCCAAATTACGGAGCCCCTGCACCAGGTTCACCGGGTCTCCAGAGTCACTAAATCCATATGTGTGCTGCACATTTCCCATAATGCCCCCCTGAGCCACCCAGCCCAGAGCCGTGAACAATCTGACTACGGCGCTGCTGTTTATTCCCGTTAGAGAACCAGGCCGCCTCTCGCATCGACTGTGAAATGGGGGAACCGCTTCACCACATTTTTACATAACGGTAACGGTGACGTTATACACAACGCTGCAATGCAAATATTTTTCACATCTGATTCCTTTTTTTTAACCGTGCTGTAGCAAAGAAATGGCCATATAAATCATGTCAATTACAAATGATTTCCATCTTTTGGTATTTACAGTCAGACAGGCACATACACTCATGGCCCAGTACGAGCTGTTCTCCAAACTCTCTCAAAATGACTGATTCGACTCTGTTTTGCCCTCCTTATGCAGCCTGGGGACTTTTTTCGTTGAGCTCCTCGTCCAGTCTGCATATCGACAGACTTCCACAACTCTAAATAATTCAGGCCCCATCATCAGTCACTTCCCAGTCAAAAGTCTTTATGTTCGGAAGAAAAAATGGGGCTAAATTATTCATCCGGGGTCCAAATCTGAACTATTTCTAGAACCGTTTGTCTGTGTGTTTTGCTGGGTTGAGCTCTGTGAACGTGCAAGGGAGCGTTTGTTCCTCGTGGCAGCAGGAGGTCCTGGTTCCAGGCAGGCTGCAGATGAAAGCTTCATGTTATCTGCAGACTCTTAAAGCCTGTAAGATCCACTCAGAAACCAGATCTTACTCAGAGCGTTCTTGGAAAAAATGCAAGACAAAGAGACAAGACAGAGAGAGAGAGAGAGAGAGACCCCTATCATCAGTACACTCCACTTCACAGACCGCTCTGATGCACCCTGGACGCGGCTTCGTAAAGGACTTCCTTTTAAAAAGTTTGATTAGAACGTCCCTCATTTACACTGCAATCATGGATTCTTCTGCTTCTTCTGCTCGGAGACTGAGACGAGGCACAATAAATGAACAGGAAATTCAGCAGCAGAGTCTGGGGGTCTGTGACTGGTGACGCCAGGTATGATTCCAGCTGGATCCATGGATTTGCTTCATCCATCAGAGAAGAAACGTCTATGATGTTCCTAATTACAGGCATGATTCTGTCTCCATCTTCTCCAATCAGGCCTCATCTGCAGCTACTCCAGATGCATGTCCTGAAGGTGAACATCTCAGCACTAGACCCATGCTTGTTAAAATCATTACAAACTTTCCTATTAATATTGCCAGCCAATCACAGTTTCCTCATGTGTTCCACGATCCAACCCCTCCCAAGAGAAAGATCTCTAGAAGAACTGTTCATCCGGACGTCTACTGCGGAGAAGTCCTGAAAAATAACCTCTGCTGTCATCTTCGGATGATGGACGTCTAGTTTTATCATGCTTTTTGTAAAATCTACATTTGACAGTGCCTGCTCTGTATGGTAAAATATGCATGTCCATATAAATGCTCAGGGTTCCAGCAGATAAAGGCGGGCGGGGCGGCAGCACAACATTCTGAACACGTTTTGGGAATAAACTGTGGGCCTACAGCACATTTGCAGGCCATTTACCAGAGTGAATACGGTAAGTCCACTGGACGGCGTCCCCCCCACGGACCGCCGCAGACGGTGGGGAGAAAACAATTAACAAGTCCAATTACGTCCCTAAATCACGGCCTCAACGCGCTGCCCGTTGACTTGATGGACTGAGCGTGAGTTACGACGAGCTCCGCTCCACCGGCCCCCACATGAAAGAATTTACTGCCGCTTCTGGGGGGGGATAAATCTGAGCAGTACGCGTGCGGCAGTCATATTTCCAGCGGGACCCGTCTGTCGCCTTCAATCCCGCTCTCTTGCCGCTCTTCAGCTCGGCTTAAGTAGCTCATTACAAGGCCCTGTCCGATCGGTCAATAATGATCAATGGCGCCGCAGAAGACCGCGGTGAAAAAGTGGCGCGTCACCGACATGGAAAGTTCTGAACTCTGGACGGTCCCCTACTTAGCTCGGTGTCGTTGTGAAAAGTGGCACATTATTAACCAGATAAGGACGAAGCTGACAGAGTACAAGGCTGCTTTCTTATTATTTCCAGCTGCTTACACAGGCTGAGCGTCTCCGACATCAAGTAGATGACAAAAATTCCTCCTTCGTAACGCATTCTGAGCAGAGTTACAAGCACATTTATAATGTCCTCTGCATAATGCATTATAATGCATTCCAATGCAACAGCTATAATGCTGACATTCATAATGCTGTTCACTGGCCATTTCATATCACCATCTCACAGTATAAATGTCCTATAAAAGCCATTGTTCTAATAAATCATATAAAACGCCATGTAACCGCATAAACATAATTATAAGTCAATATATTATTAAAATACTTTAATACAAATAAGGCAAATAATAATGTCTCCTGGAGTGCTATAAAAGATTGAAATCATGCAGATAAGCATTTTTGGGGTCATGTCTTTGGGTGCGTGGGTGATGAAGGTGCAGAAGCCGGACATTGAAGTACAACAAAAGGATTTATTACATAAAAAAAAACAGGCATGACGGCCAAACAAGGGAACAAAGCAAAAAAAAAAACGTGAACTGACCCGGATCTGACAGGAAAGGCAGGAAGTGTACCTCCACACTAATGTTGCAGCACCTACTGGGTGCTGCCGACATGCTTTTCAAGGGGTCCTGAGTAATCATGCTTAATAAGGCACCGGCTGAGATGGCCCAATCGCCCCGGGGTGTCACATTTGTACATTTATGACTTTTTGCACTGCAGCAGTCTGAACTTGTTAATATTTATTTATGTCATATATGTAAAACTTACATTGTATTTACTAATCTCACTTAATTGTATTGATTAACATTTTTCTGTCATACTTTTAATACTTTTATAAATACTATTATAAAAAGTCATCTATACTGTGTTATAATAAAATGGAAATTCATCATAACAGGGTTTTTTTATTTGGCATTATTTGGCATATATCATATTAATTGATACTATGATAAATAATGATCTCTGATCATCATATTGTATAGTGCATTAATAAAGCGTTAACGTTGGGTAAAAGCACAAGGTCACATAAAGAACAACACGTCCAGCGTTAGAAAGACGGACGGGGCTCATGGCGGAGCAGAAAGTAACTCTGCAGAACCCCCAGTCATCCATTCAGGCCAGCGAAGGCCCGATCTCCCACCGCCGCGCCATGACACGACAAGACAATAGCAATTTAAAGATAGCATCTGGCCGCGCTCTCACCAGCGTGAGCGATATCCCGCGAAGGCGCGGCAGCCACAGTCATTCATTCCCTCCCGTTTTACAAAGAGGGTGGCCACCCCGGCCCGACTCTGCCTGCGCTTTAATTATGGCCGCTGTCGCTTTTTATGCTGCTCCTCCAGCCGGGTCTGCAGGAACCCCCGATAAACCGCCACAAAGCAGGGTGCGGCATATTGCTGGTAGAAGCCTAGCGGGTAACACACTCGCCTGTGAACCAGAAGACCCAGGTTCAAACCCCACTTACTACCATCGTGTCCCTGAGCAGGACACTTAACCCCGAGTGTCTCCAGGGGGGGACTGTCCCTGTAACTACTGACTATAAGTCCCTCTGGACTGTAAATGCTGTAAATGTGAATTTGACGAACACGTTGCATCGTATTTTTTCTGAGCAGGCTTTCCGGTTCTGTGACCCCTGACCTCCAGCACCCTGCCCTTAACCTGGATGTTCGGCATCGCCTGAGCTGAAAGATGAAAGTGGCGTGCGCTCCGCAGCAGAAGAAACAGCGGGGCTTTAGTGCCAGTTAGCGGGTGATGCGAAGGAGAAAGCAGCGGGTGAAAGCTCTTCACCATCTCTCCCCCGAGAATCAAACACAGGAGAACCAGGGGAGGACGGGGAAAGCAGTAACCGGCAGGGTTCTGCTGGAAAAGAGAGCAATTCTACAGACGGGCTCGCTATAAAAATGAATAATAATGTCCATAATAATTAATGCATAAATGTTGTCCATGTCTGAAGCCTTTTACACTCGAGCGCGTCACGTTACAGCCGTTTACTGTTACAATCACGGCTCCATACGATACGGCACAGCTGCCTTTTATATATTGACAAATTTCACACAAGGGACAAGGTGCATGAAGTCATGTACATAACCAGAACGATCAATCCATTTAAAAATGTTACCAAAACAAAAATTAATTAGTTATAAAATGTTATAAAATGTAAAATTATTACAGAGTTGCTCGCATGTTTCCCATGTGGTGGGAATGTGGTGATGCTCAGAGCTGCTTTTGGCAGCCTGTCTTAATTTTAGTTTTAGTCGAGTGTTTGCGTCAAGCTGTCATTTTTGTTTTTATTATTTTAATACTGTTTTTATTTTGTAAACCATATTTGGTCTCATTTTAATTTGTCAACAACATCACAATATTACATAATTATTATATAATATTTGGGGCAGTGGTGGCCTAGCGGATAAGGAAAAGGTTGCCGGTTCCAATCCTGAGCCACCAAGGTGCCACTGAGGTCCCCTTGATGAAGGTCCCGTCCCCACACACTGCTCCACGGGCGCCTGTCATGGTGCCCACTGTCATGGTTAATGCAGAGAACCATGGTGATGGTTAAATGCAGAGGACACATTTCACCGTGTCACTGTGTGCATTTACATTTACAGCATTTCCCAGACGTCCTTATCCAGAGCGACTTACAGTCAGTAGTTACAGGGACAGTCCCCCCCTGGAGACACTCGGGGTTAAGTGTCCTGCTCAGGGACACGATGGTAGTAAGTGGGGTTTGAACCTGGGTCTTCTGGTTCATAGGCGAGTGTCTTACCCGCTACGCTACTACCACCCCATGTGCTGTGCTGCAGTGTCTCACAATGACAATCGCTTCACTTTCACATGACGCATTGTTATAATTATCATCACATGACCAAATTCAAAAATTCCAGTTGATGAAAACAACTAAACTGTGAGTCCTGTGGCAGGAAGTAAAAAACGGTTCTAATACAGAGCAAGCGGCGGCCAATCCAACCAGTTCATGCCGACTTCACGATCAGTGGGGTTTATTGCTGGTTCAGCGCTGCAGTGGACCCTGCAGGGCCAACACGCCCACGCTGGAATATTGACATGCGCGTACAGAAAAAATCCTTCAAATGAATGCATGAAGTATTTCAAATGGACTGCAGCGATGAACGCTATTTTGACAGCTACAATTACAATACTAGATTTGTACATGTATGTGTTATAACATTTACATTTACAGCATTTACAGCATTTATCAGACGCCCTTATCCAGAGCGACTTACAACCAGTAGTTACAGGGACAGTCCCCCTGGAGCAACTTAGGGTTAAGTGTCTTGCTCAGGGACACGATGGTAGTAAGCGGGATTCGAACCCGGGTCTTCTGGTTCATAGGCGAGTGTGTTACCCACTAGGCTACTACCACCCTGTATGAAGAGTACGGAGAAATGAAAACGGACTCTCCCATCATGCCCTGCGCCGCCTGGCTGTATTCAGCCCGTGGGTCTGGAGCCGCCCACTAGTCCTCCTCCCGCCGTATTCGGACCTGCTCCTCGGCGCGACCCCTCATTCTGCCCGGTGTTTCAGGAGTCGAGAGAAAACTGCTCGTTTACGGGGAGCCGAGTGGCCCTTACGGGGCCGCGCAGCAGCTTCCTAATAGCGCCTAATGAATAGCTAATTGCCTGAGCTGAGTTGGCTGCGGCCGTTATGTCCCAGAGTGCACCTTGCCTGCTGGATATTGGTGGAATGGGAGACTCTGCACTCCACTCTACTCTAAAGTGTCCCCACGCCAGCGACCCTGACAGCAGCAGCGGGTGGTTAAAATGGGGGACCGTTCCCTCTCTTCCCGGAGGGATGCGTTGGCAGGACGTGACCTTGACTCGACTGCCATTCCTTCATTGTTTTTGTTTTTCCTGCTTCGTGCCATCATGGCCGACTTGCTTCAGCAGCCGCGGGGTCTCCGTGGGGAGAATGGATGGTCCCCCCACCTTACTATTTAAAGCAGAGAGCGACTGTACATCCAAAACTTATAGTAGTGATTATAGTCAGTATTTTAATACATCATGCTGCCATTCTTGATATAATTATGGATAATTATTCATGATAATTATTATTATTATTACAGTAGTTTTAGTATTATAAAAAAAAACATGTTACTATACCATGCGGCCATTATTATTACAATTATGGATAATTATTCATGATAATTATTATTATTATTACAGTAATTTTAGTATTATAAAAAAAAACATGTTACTATACCATGCAGCCATTATTATTATAATTATGGATAATTATTCATGATAATTATTATTATTACAGTAGTTTAAGTATTATTAAAAAACATGTTACTATACCATGCGGCCGTTATTATTATTATTATGGATAATTATTCATGATAATTATTATTATTACAGTAGTTTTAGTATTATAAAAAAAAACATGTTACTATACCATGCGCCCATTATTATTATAATTATGTATAAATTACATGCAAATGACAGTACATGTATTATTTTTTTCAGATTTCAGTTGTTATTATTACACTGTTTTTAGGTGTGATATGTGACCTTGTCTTGCCATGTGTTATTATCATTAATACAATGTTATTGTCCATTGGCTGTATAATTAAGTGATTTTTTTATTATAAAATAATGGGAAAACGGGATGAGTGTAAAATCTCCTGGACCTGGTCATGATAAATGAAATGTAAAGAGAAGCTCCTTTTATTTGGTGTGGACGGCAGCTGACGGGGCGCAGCAGGTGTCACATGGACTAAAAATACCCGACCCCAACTGCAGACCTTGTGCTGCGAGCGTGACGGCAACACACGCCCCCTGAACCCCGCCAGGCAGCCCTCAGCTCCGCCTCCTCGCCCTGGCGGCAAGTTCCACCGGCGGCCGAGCTTGACACTCTGATTACGGAGAGCCGCCGTTCTGACAGGGGCCTATAAATCAACACGGACGTCATGTGTGTTCTTACAATAAAAAATCTCCATCTCGCCACAGTAAAGGGCGCGGTCAGCAAGTCTGTCCATCTCACACAGTTCTCATGCTGAGGAGGAGCGCGGCGGCTCTGACAGCCCCTCTCTCTGCTCCTGTCACCGCGGGAACAACGTGTCCCCATGGCCACTTGTCCGGTAGTTTGTGCCTCACTTGCATTCCTTCATCTTTTCCACATTTCCACAGTATTTATTTCCACACATATATTCAGTATTTTTTTTGGTTGCATGATGACTCTGTTGTCATAATTGGAGCTGTCACATGATCGATAATTATTCGTAAATTAATCATGTTTTTTGGAGAGATATATATATAAGTTTTTTTGATTGGAGGAATAGTGGCTCAGCTCCACCCCTGTCTAATTTTTAATCGAATTAAAGGGCTTCGGCTGCTTTAATGTACTTATTGTCACCATGTCCGACTGTGTTGTGCAGTACGCTACAAAGATAAAAACTGCACAAAAAAAAGACTCAGATCTGTTACAAATCCATTCATCCTCATAATTATTTCATATCTATATTTCACAAACAGGCCTTGTCAGCAGGAGGCGATAGACGTGATCTGCTGTACAATCGAGAGGGGAACTGATCATGAATATTGATGAGGGAAGAGCTCCCTGATTGGCCAGTTGTCCGCTGTGGGACTTCTCATTAACACCTCACCGCCGTGTCTGGTGTAATCCTGGAGTAAGTAGGTGGAGGAAACACGGATCCATAATCAGACCTGAGTAAAGTTAGCAGTGAATTCTGTATTCGAGATCTTCACTGTACCAAAACCTAGAAATGTCCTCTTTTTTAATACAGCCGGTTTCTAATTTAAGAGCTTTTCATAATAAAAGCTCCAACTGGAAACACAGCGAATGGTTTAATATTAATATAGCGCCTTTCATCTGGGTTCAGACTCCACGTTTAAATCCATCATGCACCTTCACACTTGTGAAAGGTTGGGCTACGTTTGGGGTCAGCCTTAGGCTCTTATTTTGAAACGGTGCTGAGAAAATTCAGTGGCGACGCAGAGTGTCCATGTCAGTAGTGGAAGTATCGGGACATCCAGCTCATCCATTAAGGCCTTTTTTGAGTGTGTGTGTACTGAGACGCTTCATTATCTTGATAGATTCTGATAGAAACACTGACAGCAGCTCCAGTGGATGGGAGTGAGTGTGAGGAGAGGAGAGGAGAGGAGAGGGAAAATAGAAGCTGAAAATAGATAAATGCAGGAGGCTTCCTGGTCTGCAACGCCGAGCCGGGCTGAGGCGATGAGAAGGAGCTGCATCTCCGCGGCGTCTCCGAGGAGCCTGGGAGGGGAGAATCAAAGCCGCCGACAGGGAAGGATTCTGGGAGAAGAAAATCAAACGTGCTCCCAGTCAATGGGTGAAGGAGGGTGCAACGTTTGACTGGTCCAACTCTGAACATCAACCTCTCTCTCTCTCTGTTTTCTTTCTTTTTTTGTTTTAACACACACACACACACAAAAAAAAAAACTTCAGAATACCACTGTTTGAAGTGCCTGTGCACAGCAGCCCTCTCCACTAGACCCCAGTTCTGCTCATCTGGGGGATTCTAGCATCTTCTGCAGAGTTTTTATTTACACAGAGAGCAGTGCGCGCACACACACACACACACACACACACACACAGACCAGATGCTTCACTCTATCTCTGCTTTTCAGAGTTGTCTTCTTCTACTGATCTTCAGTGGTTTGGAAGCTGTGTGCATATGCAAGTTCCTGCAATACCATTGGCCTACAGACCCTACTGGACCTCCACCCGTCCTGCCATGATTCTCTGGACCTTTCTGGACCTCCACCTGTCCTGCCACGACTCTCTGGACCTTTCTGGACCTCCACCTGTCCTGCCTCAACTCTCTGGACCTTTCTGGACATCCACCTGTCCTGCCTCAACTCTCTGGACCTTTCTGGACCTCCACCTGTCCTGCCTCAACTCTCTGGACCTTAATGGACCTCCACCTGTCCTGCCACAACTCTCTGGACCTTACTGGACCTCCACCTGTCCTGCCACAACTCTCTGGACCTTACTGGACCTCCACCTGTCCTGCCTCAACTCTCTGGACCTTTCTGGACCTCCACCTGTCCTGCCTCAACTCTCTGGACCTTACTGGACATCCACCTGTCCTGCCACGACTCTCTGGACCTTTCTGGACATCCACCTGTCCTGCCACAACTCTCTGGACCTTTCTGGACCTCCACCTGTCCTGCCACGACTCTCTGGA
>NC_041711.1:127500-140000 GCF_900700375.1 Denticeps clupeoides
GTAGGTGATGGAGCAGTACATGATGGTGCAGTAAATGATAATGCAGTAGATGACGAAGCAGGAGATGATGGAGCAGTAGGTGATGGAGCCGTAGATGATGACCCTGGAAATGATGGAGCAGTAAATGATAATGCAGTAGATGACGAAGCAGGAGATCATATAGCAGTAGGTGATGGAGCAGTACATGATGGTGCAGTAAATGATAATGCAGTAGATGAGGAAGCAGGAGATCATATAGCAGTAGGTGATGGAGCAGTACATGATGGTGCAGTAAATGATAATGCAGTAGATGACGAAGCAGGAGATCATATAGCAGTAGGTGATGGAGCAGTAAATGATGGTGCAGTAAATGATAATGTAGTAGATGAGGAAGCAGGAGATCATATAGCAGTAGGTGATGGAGCAGTACATGATGGTGCAGTAAATGATAATGCAGTAGATGAGTGTTACGTCCCTGGACATACGCTCCCATGTGTTCTGTGTGGCTGGCTGTGTTCTTGTGTCTCTTTTAAGTTGACTTAGTGGGAGGAGTTGAAGCCTACCAGCTCCACCTACCATCTGCCTATTGGTCACCTCCACCTATATAAAGACACTTCGGATGGTGTTCGGGAGGTCCCCAGGGTCTGCTAGGCCTTTCCTCTTCTGGGAGGTCCCCAGGGTGTACGGAGATCTGCAAGGAGCTCCGTTGATGATCTCATTCGTCTTGTTGCTTTGTGTGACCCCTTTGTTGTTAGCCTGTGCCCCCCACCTTGAGGGGCAGTGGTGGCCTAGCGGTTAAGGAAGCGGCCCCGTAATCAGAAGGTTGCTGGTTCGAATCCCGATCCGCCAAGGTGCCACTGAGGTGCCACTGAGCAAAGCACCGTCCCCACACACTGCTCCCCGGGCGCCTGTCATGGTGCCCACTGCTCACTCAGGGTGATGGGATAAATGCAGAGGACACATTTCACTGTGTGCACCGTGTGCTGTGCTGCTGTGTATCACATGTGACTATCACTTCACTTTACACTTTTACACTTTAACCTGTTAGCTTTATGTCCCCTTTTTGTTAACTTGTGCGTGTTTGAGTTGTCCCCTCCTGGACCGTCCCTTCCTTCAGGCTGTAGTGATGTTGGTTAGCTCACTGGAAATAAAAGCGCTGTCCTCTCCACACCCTTGTCATGTTTCTTAGACTCCTAGACTTACGGACGTGACAATGACGAAGCAGGAGACCATGCAGCAGTGGATGATGGAGCAGTGCATGGTGGAGCATATGATGATGGTGAAGCAGATGATGAGGCAGGAAATGATGGAGCAGTAGATGACGGAGCAATATATCAGTAGATGACACGTAGATAATCCAGATTGTCGTACCGCCTTCACTGTAAATCAGACGGCAACCGAACTAAGAAGCACGTATGGACTTGACTGATGAAGATGCAGGTATATAATTATGGAGTTATTCATGTGTGTGTATGTGGGACGTATCCTGATCTGTTTCCTGTGGATCTATGCCAGTGGCTGGTTTTGTGAGAGTAATGCAGTGAAGGTGAAGTTGTTCTTCTTCACTGTTCCACCACGATCCGTGATGATGGATTATATTGGAAAGTGGTGGAGCTGCGCATGCAGGCCAAACACAATTGTTTCCTATTCACCTGGACACAGACGTTCAAGACATTTTTTTTGCCTCAATCATCCAGAACTGTGCAAAATAAATCAAGTCGGAGCAGGTCCATAATGGAGTTCAATTTGTCGGGGTGTCCCTAGACTCTTCCCCAGCAGACACTGTGATTGGCTCGAATGCAGTAGAAGAAGAAGGAAAAAACCTCCATCTCCTGCAATTCACCACCGCACCACCACCTCTGCATGAAGAAGCTGTGCTGCGAGATCGTGACGATTATTTTCCATGATTGCCACACCTCCCCTCTCCAGTTCATCAGAGTGGTGGAGAACGACGGGCTCAGTCCAGAGAAACCTCCTCCATCTGGAGCAGCCATGTCTTCATCCTCATCCCCTTCATCGCAGTAATAATAAAAAATACTAATGATGGTGATGAAGACAGCTGAGACCTTCAGGTCAGAAGAAGCTCTGCACATGTGGAGGTGAACCGTGAAGAACGATGAGCCGATTCCACGTTCCATTCAGAAGCTCCAGATCAGTGTAGCTCCTCAGAGAACAAGGCTGAGATCAGATCAGAAGTGAAAAGAGAAGAGTGACCGGAGACCTTGACCTCTGACCACCAAATTTGAATCAGTTCAGGATGTTTGTGATTTCATGTTCACAAGATTAAATCAGTGGCCTTTGACCTTTGACAGCAAACATCTAATCAGTTTATCTCTGCGACCTAGTGAAAAGTAATAATAATTGTGTGTTCTCTCACTACGCATCATACGGTGAAAGCATTTAATCCGAATCCTCCGTGCCACGCCCACTTTTATCAGAGATTTAGTCCTGAATGAAGGCAGCTTGTTCAGAAGCACACGATAAAGCTGCAGGTGGAGAAGGCCTGCTGTGGAGAAGCAGACCAGGTCCAAAAATATCGAAATAAAACTCTCTACCTTCGTACTTTTCATCCGTTTCTAATCATATGTAGACACGCTCTGCATGTTCTAAAAATAAAAAGGTTCCACAAACACCAAACAGATCTCCACTTCAATGGAAGAGAGAAGCGGAGGCCGCCATGAAGAGGAGCGGCGAGTCTCTTTAACAGCGGTGACCTCTGAGGTTCCCACAGAACCGCAGGAGTGAGGAACTTTGTCCACCGGCTCCATGCTGCCTCACATCAAAGCGTTACGAGGCTATTATCAGACTTGTGTGGTTTTAAGAACCCGCCAGGCGCGGAATTATTTTCCCGAATTCATTTTTACGCCGAGGGAGGGGGACCCCGCATTTGTTGTTTCCCGGTTGCCAGGAGTTGTGGGAATGGGGCGAGGCGGGGGGCATTGTCATAGCGATGGTTTCTAAAGCGTGAAGCAAGGTCAGCCCAACCGTTTCCAGTTCCACGGCCCGGCCGAGACGATTCGCCGGGTGGTGCCGGTGTCATGGCTTCACCGGATAACAAACTCATTCAGCACCATTAAAAATAATAAAAATAGTCACATGGTCTTCATGATCACATGGAACTCCCTGTCTATCTGAAAGGGCTTGTGAGGAGAGGAGCATGTGACTGGGCCGAGCGGTTAAAATAGCCCCATCAGATAGCCGGGGCAGCGGCCGGCGGGGCGTGGCGCTGCCACGGGACGGTGGGGTTTCACTCGTAAGGAGACAATGGCTCAGATAACGGGACGGCGGCGGTGGCGTTTATGGCTGTAATCTGTAGCAACTCGGACCAGCTGCTCCACGGCGACCCCCTTCCCGCCCCCACCGCCGAACCCTGATTACCGAAACGCTGCTCGGGAGAGATTTAGCGAATAAAAACCTCATTGCTTTTAATAATTTACTTCCCAGTATCGACTCCAGTTCCATTGTGCTGGTCTGCAGTTCATTAAAAACCAGCCGGCTCTGAAATTGGTCAATATCGTTAACAAACGCTCTCCGGGCCCCCCCTCCAAAGGGCTCTCCCTTCCAGCAGCGTCCTGATGGCGAGCGTATCCCCGTTTTCAAATCCTCCCACCAGCCCTGTAACACCCTGAGGTTGGACTACTAGCGTCATGCATTTTGGACTCTAAAGTGCTACTTGTATATTACTTTACCATATATACTCTGTACAGTTTCATCATTAGCTTGGTTAAAATGTGTTGAACCCAGAAGCATTTACACCTACATGAAATCAATATTAGAACATTTCAGGTAAATTGCTTGTTGAGAATAGTTACAGAGGAACTTAATTATAAATCAGAAGATTTACATTTTACTTGTACAGCATTTACCAGACGCCCTTATCCAGAGCGACTTACAGTCAGTAGTTACAGGGACAGTCCCCCCCACTAGGCTACCTACCCTACCAAAGAACAATAATATTACTTATAAGGTTTTGTGTGCATTTTGGTCTATTTCAGGCTGAAAATCCTTTATCTGGCAACATTGCCCACACAGGAAAACCAAGATTTATCAATATTGTAATAATCGTTCCAGGTCCACCCTACACTGTCCATCAAGTTCATTTGGTGTGTTCACATATACACAAGACATCCTGACTAGTTAATCAGAGTTCAATTTAAAGGACGAAAACATCTGAAATCCATCCAGAAATGTGCCATTATAATGAACATGATTTTATGATGTTCCAAATGGAATTGGTCATTCTCAGAATGACGCAGATACACATGAAATGGGAGAAAAGTCTGTGCTCCATGGCAACACCCATACATGACCTAAACACAGACCCGTGGAGCAGCAAAGCCCATCAAATTTAGCACCAGCAGATGCTCCTTCACCCAGCCCTGCCAAAGCATTCCTGCTAAGGCTTGACTCAATCAGACTATTTAGCTGCCCAGTTCCAAATGGAAAGTCGGCGCCATCTGGCACCAAGTGAAGAAAGCGCCTGGTCCCCCGTCCTTCTGCTTCCTAACACCAGATCAGCGGCAGAGAGGAATTTCAGAAACAATCAGGTGCAGCACGCAGACCACCTGTCAAAGGCAGCTCTGTTCATCACCGCATCCTTGCATAATGTTGCATCAGTCGCTTCTGAAAGGATGGGATCTTCACGGAACACATTCCGAAATGGTAGCCCTCAATATGGCTCTTACAGATGTACCATGTTGGTCTACTCATGGGTTCCGAGGCTGGGAAGCATGAAGAAGCTTGGTGGCTTGTGCTCTCGCTACGGGGATGCGTGGGCTGGAGCTGGGCAGCAGACCGGCTGCGCCCTGGCGCTTCTCTCCACGGCGGGAGGAGGACGTGAGCCGGGAGGAATAGGAAGAGCACCCACCGTGGAGTACTGGTGTGAGGAGACTGTAAAAAGCACTTATTCATAATTATTTATCATGAACCCACAGCAGCAACAGAAAGGTGGTCACTGGTCGCATATGAATAAATAAGATGTTGGCCTGGAGGCGCCATTCCCTAATATTTCTCAAATATCTGACTAATAATGGAAAGGCCGAGCATCACTACAGGAGACTGTGTGAAGACCACGTGAAGAAGATCCACACCCATCCGCCCGTAAAACGCTCATTTGCATGCAGTTTATATCTGCAGTCAGTTGAAAGATTTAAACCTTTTATTGGCCTCTGGATTTCTAAGCCTTCAGATCAACTCATTTCAAATGCAGAGTGAATGCAATATATATATATATATCTGGCCAAGCCTCACCGAGCTACACCGAGCATTTTAAATAAAGAGGAAAACACAGGACTTCCACCAGCAGATACCTGGCCTGGCCATATATTTACATTTACAGTCAGTAGTGACGGGGACAGTCCCCCCGGAGACACTCCGGGTTAAAAGTCCTGCTCAGGGACACACGGTGGCAGAAAGTGGGGCTTGAACCTGGGATACTATCAGCCTATCAGCCATTAGGATTCATGGGAATTTAGCTTCAGCTGAACTTCTCATAAGATAAAAGAAAATTAGAGATAATAAAGACAATCAGTGAAGCAGCACCTCCATACGTTCCCCATGCTTCTCCTACTACAGCTTTATCTGGGGAGCAGGTTAAAGTCTTTTATTTGTGGTGGTGGAAGAACTCATTAGTTCATTAAAACCCCTGGGAACAGAGAGAAGGAGGTAAATGGACGACTCGCGAAGCGCAGCAGCACGGCGCAGGAGGCATACAATAGGAAAGAAAGGAGGTCTCTGTGTAAATGTTGCTGTGTGACAAGTGGACTGCTTGTGATGTCAAATACTTCACATTCTCGGAGAAGTCGACCTCTGAGGGCTGCGTGCAGAAATAATAACGGCCACGGCGCAGGCTGTGAGGAACCGTGTTCTAGACTCTCTCGGCACGGCGACTTTTCATCACAGAACGAAAGACGGTGGATCTCCAGTACTCACACACGTTCAGCCTACAGGCGTTGAAATGAATCTCATCTCATCCATGCAGAAGTAGAACATAGTAGAACATTCCAGAACATAATCGATTACATATCATAACGATGTTGCTTGGTAGGAGTAGGAGTTCGACATCAACGCCATACGCTCTTTTGCTGCGCGTAGTAGCTGCGCTCAATTGATGCTGTTTAGCGTTCCTCAGGATTTTGGTAGAAATCGACGCCATCCGAACACTGCCCTCGCCTGACGCCACGAACGCCAGAAAAGCTCCTGGTCCAGACGTCCGTGTGGACGAGGCCTTAACTCTCATCTTCAATGGATGTATTTGCAGACGTAATGTGAAGTAATGTAGAAAAATTGATGGGATCCAATGTGATGCAATTCAGAACCAATCAGAGTTGTAGAACCACCTCACCAGTCCTGGAGCCCATCCCCACAGCCCTGCCATCTATCTCCTTCTCCCACCTGAAGGTGACTCCATGCATGTAGGCCGGTGGCGTCATCTGTGTGTGACAACCCCTGACGTCCACCAGTAAAAGGAGGGACCGCCAGTCACAGACCAATCTCAATTACAGTCAGCATCCATCTCCACCATCCAGGCATAAATCCACAGTGCCTGGTCAATAATCCCCTTACCCAGGTCCTCCAAGGGTCTCAACATTGTTATTGGGCGTTGGAGGGGGGCCATTAGCCGTCCATCTTTTTAACGGCCCAGTCACGTTTCATAATTAATTTAACAATGTGCTACGTAGAGGAAAAATAAAGGCGCCACTGAAGATGGAAGGACATGTTCCTGCTTCACGCTGCTGGCCTGGTGTGTAAGAGGAACCAATGAGGGGTTTAATAGGGGTGGGCAGGTGACATCTTTTTTCTCCCTCGGTACGAAGCCACGCCCGCTGCACGAGCGCGGCGTGCCATGCGTGGCTCAGCAGGAGACAGATCATCTCCAGCAGACTAACAACCAGGCAACGGTTCTTCTAAAGGAGAAGAGTGTTGAAGAACCTTGTCCATCAGTAATGAAATAGTCATTAAAGTTTGGAGACGGGACAGATGAACGAAGCCAGCTCATTAAGGGTGAAAATGTGAACTGTGGGGCCCCGTGAAGGTTACATTGTGTTATGGATCGGGGAACTGGAGACCAGCTGGGAATCTGTGGCTTGCTATGGCACAGCAGCTATTCCGGGAGAAAAGCCACGGCTCACTTTGGTCCACGGGAGGTTATGAATAGACGCTCCACAGATACTCGGCATTGCTGGACAGGGCAGTTGTAAAGCAGGAGTAAAGTGTATGTGTTTCTACAACAGACAGTCGGAAAGCACCGAGCGCAAAAGCTGATTCATTTTAATAATAATAAAAAAAACATCAACTAATAGGCCAATTCTGGAAAATTGTATAAATGTATGTGATTGGCTTGAAAGACTCAACACAAGGCAACGCTGGCACAATTTCAAGCGAATCATATTTCAAAAGAATCATAATCAATCGTGATTCCTTATTTCTTTTAAAGTGAAGTGATTGTCACACAGTGCACACAGTGAAATGTGTCCTCTGTATTTAACCATCACCCTGAGTGAGCAGTGGGCACCATGACAGGCGCCCGGGGAGCAGCGTGTGGGGACGGTGCTTTGCTCAGTGGCACCTTGGCGGATCGGGATTCGAACCGGCGACTTTCTGATTACGGGGCCGCTTCCTTAACCGCTGGGCCACCACTGGCCCTCCTATATTTGCATCGCTCTGTGTAAATGTCCTGTCCAGAAGCCTTGGGTCCACCCCTTCACGGAAACAGTGGCCTCTTTCTGCAGGATAATGCGCCCTGCCACGCTGCAAAAATAGATCAAGGTGAAGTCAGATCTACGGAGGCTCAGATGCTGTAAAAGTTCAAAAAGAATGACTCTGAATCATCGAGAAGCCCGAGGTCGTCACCTCCAGAGTACGTGGCTGTACATGGTGTGTCTGTGGTCCTCAGGCGGGCCTAACTTGCAGACATCTGTCTTCCCCGCGGCCTCCAGCCGACTCCGGGGAGCTTCGCTATTCCCTCCCCAATCTCCACAGGCTGCGGACCGAGCCGGGGGAGAGGCGGCGGCACATTCGCATCGCTCCCTCACATCTGTCCAATCAGGCGGCGGCGTGAACAGCGGGGGCGAGCCCATATTTGCATGCACGCTGCAGCGCCTTTCTTCTCGAGCTTCTTTTGCCAGAGACTCAAAGCTCACCCCTGTGCCCAGTGTGGCCGTATCAATATTTATTATGTTTAAAAGCAAAGATTTTGTAATGAGTGTGTGTGTGTGTGTGTGTGTGTGTGTTTGGGACACAGCTGGTTGTTACCGCACCTCCTAAAATGGCCACCGAGGGCCGCCGGAAAAGAGGATAAAGCATTCTTTTTAAAATTCATTCTCCTCCAGTGTTTAATCTAGCTGTTCGGTGGAATTAAAGCTAATCACGCTGTGCAGAAGCAGCACGGCCCATTCCGAATGGGGAACGGGGGTTCAAGGCCAGCTTAACCAGGCAGGTTCTTCATTATACTTTTTCAGAGCCGGGGAACCTGCATCAATGGGATTTGTAAATAAGTGTATAATGAAAACGCGGTAATTTAATTCCTCTTTTAACCAAATGTTATTTAGCTCAAACACCAAACGTAAATGTTTCCTTAACGAAAAGAATTTGAATGAATGCTTGTGTCCATACTGAATTGCATTATTGCGTCTCATTAGTACTAAATTCACTTCATATAAAGGGAAGTATTTTTGGTGATTGGGGCCAATAGCTCACAAAAATTAAAATAATTATATTATTATTAGAATTCAATGTAACGATTCAACAGTCAGTACTTGGTTGGGACTGAAAGCTCAAAGATTTGATTTAAATGACAAAATCAAATGACCTTTTTCACCATAATTTTTGGAGCTTATTATGTATTCTGCACCGTAGGAGCCTGTAGAACCCGGGATAGAGATGGTCAAATTGGACGTGACACAGAGTGTGAATCAGACATCCACAAACCTTGACCTGCCGCGAACATCCATGGCAGGTAATTCCATTTCTCAGAGGCGGGGTCAAGGGTCGGCAGGCGATCGATACCGAACAGAGTGGTCCGTGGCGCTGAGGCCCGGGAGAGAACAGAGTGCAGGGCCACTTCTCTGATATCTATCTGTTTACTGCTCCTCGGGGAGCAGAAGAAGCTTGGTGACCCTGGATCGGCCAACGGCGGTGTGCAGGCTGCAGATAACAGCAGGGCATGATGGGAAACGGAGAAACATCTGGCCCGTAAAGGCAGGACGCGCGTGTGTATTTTATAGCGGAACACCCATCACGTCTTTGTTTTAAAACGCCGCTGCTAATGAGGCCGCACCGGCACGCCTGATGAAGACTCGATGGGGCGAGAGAAACGCCGCTCCTCCGCGAGCCAGAGACGCCATTACAGGCCCCCCCATCCTGGCCGCACGGTGACCACCTCATCCCTCACAGGGAGGGCCATCATCCCACCGCGGCTAAACCAGTGTTTAAGGCGGGAAATTATGCAGGACGGAACGCGGCAATAACTGGCGAGGATTTCACTGTGTGCACCGCGTGCTGTGCTGCTGTGCATCGCAATGACAATCACCCACCGCGGTCACCACAGCCACCGCGCCAGAACTGCGTAATGGAGCACTCTTGGTTCTGTGTCTATAGTAGGGCTGGGATATTAATCCAATTTTTATTACAATTTTGGCATCCATAATCAAAAATAAAAGCATCGTTTTGATGTGTTCCATTTAGCTTTTTCATTATTTATCTGTCTTATTTCCATATTATACATCGCTCGTTTTATTTCATTTCCATGTTTTTTAATCTACATTACAGCAGCGCAGTAAAGTGACGTGAGTGTCATTGTGAGACACTGCAGCACAGCGCACGGTGACACAGTGAAACGTGTCCTCTGTATTTAACCGTCACCCTTGGTGAGCAGTGGGCACCATGACAGGCGCCCGGGGACCAGCGTGTGGGGACGGGACCTTCATCAAGGGGTTCGGTTCCTTACCCGCTACGCCACCACTGGCCCAGAACAGAACATGGTGCCGACGTTGCGCCCGCATGGAAATGGCGGAGCTGAAGTTCGCCTTCTGGCGCTCGAAAGCTCTTTGTTCACGTCATGTGGCGATATTCAGGCCGCATGCTGAGGCGCGGCGGCGCCTCTGTCGGCTCACTTCCTCCACGGGAGATCCCTCGCAGAGGGCAGCCGCAGCCTGGAGACCCCGGTTCCGCTGACGCCGGAGCTCCGGAGCCTCTGAGATGAAACCGGTGTGGGCCGCCCGCAGGTCCTGCTGAGCTATCTAATTAAATTAAAGGACGGGGGACAACGCATTTCTTTAGTCCTTCAAAGAACAACGTCCGGAATAGAAAAGAAAAGAAAAGAAAAGAAAAGAAAAGAAAAGAAAAGAAAAGAAAAGAAAAGAAAAAGGAAAAATCCTGCGTCCAAGCGTGGAACGTTGGAGGAGAGTACGAAGTTCTCTTTGCTGTGAATGAAAACCCAACAGCTGTTTAACCTAAAATCTGAGTCTATGGAGATGTTCTCGGTTGAGAAGAGGAGTTCCATTCTTCATTGCACTGAAAACCAGCACAAATGTGCGCTGGTCCAGGGTGGTAGTAGCCTAGCGGGTAACACACTCGCCTGTGAACCAGAAGACCCAGGTTCAAACCCCACTTCCTACCATCGTGTCCCTGAGCAGGACACTTAACCCTGAGTGTCCCCAGGGGGGGACTGTCCCTGTCGCTCTGGATAAGGACGTCTGGTAAATAATGTAAATGCAAAGTTTTCGGTCGATTTGGAGACCACAAGGGGGCGATAACAAATCAGTAGGTTTCCATTATAAAGTTACCTGCAACACCTAAATATTTCATATATTTACTATTTGTTTAATATTTATACCTGAAAATGCGGTAAATACCAGAAGTGTTCGCTTGACTGTTTAACACTCGTCAGAATTTCGGAAGAAATTGGCGATAAAAAAATTCAGTCCGCGCTCACCTGACGCCCCGAACGGCAGAGAAGCGCCTGGTTCAGACGTCTGCGTGAACGAAGCCCTCACTGATGTATTTAAAACATCAGTAGAAAGATAATCGATTCACCGATAATCGGATGATGGGTCTCGCCTCTTTTAAACGCGTATCTGAGGTCTCTTGTCCATTGTCCCTGGCTGAAGGAGGCCACGCAGCGGCATCATGGTTACGGTGAGAGATGATTAGCGGTGGCCGGCCGGGCCTAATTGGCTGAGAGTTTATTTCTTCCCTTTCCTGTGAAAAGAGGATGAGGGGAGTGGAGAGAACAGGTACTGCAGCACTAGATGGACGAGGAAATGGAGGAGAGGTGAGGATTATTAAATATACTAAATAGACTCATATTTCCCCATTCCTACATACAGTCAGGCCGGCAGCCGGAGCTCAGCCATCTTCGGCCCGTCGGTGCAGGTTGGAGGATTTCAGTGTCGGGAATGAGGCTGTGGGCGGAGGCATGGATGGATGGATTGATGGATGATGGGAGAAGAGGTCATGGTGAGAAGATATCAGGCTTCTTTTCACTCCTCACAGCCCTCTCTCGTTCTCTTCACCCACCCCCCCACCCCCCTCTCTCTCTCTCTCTCGCTCCCTCTCTCTCTACTGTTGGTTGGCAGCGTTTGTGGCCATTAGGTTCCTCCTCAGACATATAAAGAGGCCGGATGACAGAGGGAGCATGTCGACGTGTAGCAATGAAGGACTGAGCTTCCATTATTACACTCATAAATCCTGCCTGTGAATACGGCCCGACGCAGGTGCGCACACACACACACACACACACACACACACACTCGGTGTTCTCTCTGTGTGTGTGAGACTCTAAGTCAACATACTACTAGTGTGCGAGATACAGTACTATTATTTTTAATTTATTATATATCATTATCATTTTGAGTGGACGTACGAAGGACAGTTGGAGATGTGGACATAACATGCTGGATTGGCGGTTGGGATTGCGTCAACGTGTTGATTTGATTGTAATAAGTGAAAGTAAAGTGAAGTGATTGTCACACGTGATACACAGCAGCACAGCACACAGTGCACACAGTGAAATTTGTCCTCTGCGTTTAACCATCACCCTGAATGAGCAGTGGGTACCATGACAGCCGCCCGGGGAGCAGTGTGTGGGGACGGTGCTTTGCTCAGTGGCACCTCAGTGGCACCTTGGCGGATCGGGATTCGAACCGGCAACCTTCTGATTACGGGGCCGCTTCCTTAACCGCTAGGCCACCACTGCCCCAATGATGAATACGTCATTAATGCCCCAATTCCCACACACACACAGATACAACAGCAGTAGACAATGACACCAGTGAGACAGTTGTGGACGGGACATTACGAGCTCATCACATGAATAGAACTGCATGTGAAATATAAACTGGAATTTACAGAGCGGCTTCCTCAGCGCAGACATGCTGACTTATCCCAGTCCAGAGGATCAGAGCATCATCAGGCATCATAAGCATGGAGAAGCCGGGCCTGTAACGGAATTAAACAGGACTCGTGAAATAAGCTTCTTTCAGCCGTCATAATAATATAAATAAAAAAGAGAATTACAGATC